>NC_071976.1:17306931-17390953 GCF_026283585.1 Hylaeus volcanicus
GTCTCAGCTACCTCCATTTCCGGTTCTTACACTAATTCAACGGCACCCTGTATTCTGTACCCACGGAAATACTGTCTGAATAGGTTTGGGATAGTATTTGGTGTGGGCGGCGATATTGAATGGTGAAGTGGATGTAATAATAGCAATAATTAAAGACCATATTTTTTGTTTCTCCGAATGAAATTTAAACCAAATTTGGCAATTTTGAATATACTTACTTTTAAATTTTGCGCCGCCTCCGAAAAAGGTGCATTGCAATTAACATGATGTATTTAATAATTTAACCAAATTCATCAAACGATGGTGAATAACAATGCAGTTTAAATAGAAATTATTTCACACTTGTCACTGCATTTTCCCATACTTTTAAGCAATTACATCTAGAGCTAGTGCGTATTCATATAAATTAACTAGAAATTATTTCATACTTTTTACTGTACCTTTTTTGAAGTCGGTTAAATTTTTTTTCCAAAAAATTATTTTATTATATTTAATATTTACGAACAAACACCAAGAATTGCATCCTTCTTATTTTGACCACCACCCGAAAGCTACTGAAAGAAAATGATAACTGCTCTCCGTTAACTCGAACAAATCGTCCATCTTGTTGCACGATAACTCATCATCACTCACAGATCCCAAAACGCAGTTGTGTTTTCGTTCGTTGCAGGATTTTTTCAGCCGTCCGTAAGTTAGCTTTTTTGGTTAGTCCCTGCGCGATGACTAATGGCCCACGGGGAGATTGTTCCAGGTTACCCCGCTATTCGTGTACACGATTTTTCATAGTTTTTCACGCACATGGCCGCCTTGTTTTATAACGACGTCGATAACTCGAAATCCATTTGGCGAACGGTCGATGCCTTTGATGGAAGAACGAATTGAAATCGATGACTGACCGATAGGGGACCATAAATACGAAAAAAATAGAGCTAGGACAAGCTATGGGAGCAAAACTGGTAGAAGTAATGAATAAATACACGGCGAACCTTCGGCGCTGAACGTTGTCCCGCCTTTAGGACAAAAAATTGTAACAGGTGAACATTGTCATAATCTCCCATCGCGAATGTCCCTGTATTTCGTCATCTACGTCGACGGCCCGCACATTATACAGTCTGACTCCAGCACGTTTTTCCAATATCGAAGCAGTCAGCGGAACTCGAGAATAATCGTTACGATTCCTGCGGAGCAAAACTTCGGTTTCCGTCCCGACCAAGGAGCAGCCAATCCTATTTGTATTTCGCATTTGGGCGAACGATCCCATCCAGAACGAAGGATACGGACCTATCTAACAGCGTCACGGACGAAACGAGCCCTCCTTTAGGTGGTGACACGATTACATTGAATTTTACCTTTATTTTACGTTGTCTGGTGGCAAATAATAATTCAATCTAATTGGACGCATTGGAGACAAAGTAAAAAAATGTAGAGTTCGAACCTGGTGTGAAACCAGACTATTGGCTCAGAATGTTTTCTTTTTCTGTTTAACTTGGTGATCTTTCCATTTCATTCAAATGACATACTGATATTAAGCGATGACATTTGAATTTGACTTTTGAGGAAACTATGATAGCTGCAATGCTAGCGAAATGTCCTCGTGTCCTATCCAAAGATCATGACCTAGACCCAGAAATGTAGTTAATACAACCATGAATAACCAGGCCGTGAAAACATCAAACATCGTAGACTATGTATGTTCCAACAATTTCGTGTACTACTACTAGTTTTCTATGATTAAAGGGGTATACTTAAGTTCGAAACACACATATCTTCGAGAATTTTTTAAAGAGAAACTTTTGAGTTCTATTTTGCAGATGATTGTCTATCGTAATAAATATATTTCGATGAAACTAGAGTAACTTTTTTTTATACAAAAATAATGAAAATTATGGTAGATACAGTCGATGTATCTGAAAGCATTTTACGGTGACCACTGCTACTCGGGGATGGATTATCATAAATAAAAAAATCGACAATTTTTTTAAAGTATATTAGTTTATCTAGTCTTGATCGGGCCGGATTTTTGAAAAATTAATTTGGTACAAAAGGACGACAGTTAGAAGTTAAAATATCAATTTTCGATCAAAAAGTCAGTTATATTTTTAGTCAGTGAAATAAAACCTAGTCAAAAAAGAAAAGCTCCCAATAAAGACTAGGTTTTTATCTCTAAAATAAGCCTAAAAATTTTGAACTAAATCGACCTAGTAACTTTCGAGATATAACGATCCCGCGTTTTGAAAATTCACTTCTGAGAAAAACAAGTTAAAAGTTTTAGGTATATTTTGACCAACTGAAAACATTCTATTTGCAAGGAATACGTAAGCTTGTTCATCGTTGGGCAAAGTGCATTGATAAGGAGGGAAATTACGTAGAAAAGCGATGTGCATAGTGAAACCCTAGCTTCATGTAAACAAATTGTAACACTTATTGTACTTCCAACATTAGTTTATAGTATCGCTACATACAGTACGATTAAAAGTGTATCTATAGGACAGCTGTGCATACGTACACGTATTAACCATAGAAATGAAGATGTCTGTGCATGGGTTCAACATTAAAGAAAGGCAGACAGTCGTATATGGATTGATATAGATACACGCTGAAGAAAGCAACGACCAATGAAGACAGCTGCTGGAAAATAGAAATTAAAGTCGGATGATTGATTCCAAGGGAACTCAGACCACCTCGTTATGGGCTTTGCTTCCACGCAATGACGTTTTATTTCTCTCTATGTTCGCGTTGCTCACTCTTTATCCCAACCGTCTGGCAGTCAACGTTGCAACGAAATCTTAATGACACCTGTCTCGAGTGCCCTCGGTTTGCCGTTTCGCTTTATATACCGAAAATCACACATGAACTATGTAGGAGCTAGGTGGGCGAAATCGTGGCATTCACGTCGGGCACACCTCTCATTAACTCATTAATTCTGCCCTGGGGAAATACGTCAAACGAATTCATTTTCACTGTGGTCGTATCTCTTTCAGCAGTTGCGAATTCGAGCAGGATGATATCGTGAGAAGGGTGGTGTATTGATAAAGACAACTGCCAAACACCAGTCATAATGTAACTGAAAGTTTAATATTTATTATTTTTGTTTTAAGGTAAATTATCATTTCAGTATATCATTATTATTTAATAATGATTATAAATTGCTTAATAATTCTTTAGAGTGTGATAGTACCTAAATGTAATAATGTTTTCTCCATAAAGCGATTTTGCATCTATGTATATTAAAGTGATAGTACATCGATAAATTTTTGGATTAGGTGAAGCCTGACTTTGCGCTTCATTTTATTTCAAAATAATTTTCTCTATCATCCTTAATTCAAGAAGTCTAATTATTTCTTCACTACCATCTGCGCTATAATAATTCTCAATTACTTTAATTGGTTACAATTACGCAAGGAAAAATCTCTAATACGCCACTAGTCTCTTGGGTGGAACGAATAAAGATGAAATATACTTTATCGTAAAGACTCACAATCAGTAATGTAAAACATAAGGAAAAGGGTTGCCCTATCGGTAAAATGGAATTCGCCATCGATAATGACAGAAGTTTTGCTGCCAATGTAGAACAATTCGTTGATAAGTTTTTCGACACAGCGGACTTTTACATCGTCGTGCCTTACCGACACAATGCAGTGCATTATCAATCGTAGTAACAGTACAGTATCAATAAATCCTTCTTCTGTTCAATGGAACTGACACGCTTATGATCATTAGAGGGTCAACATTAACAGCTACGATGTTTCGATCTGGCAGTCACCCCCTATGAACATCAAAGTAACGGCAAAGAAGTCTCCAACAAAAAGAGGGGGAACAGGTCCCTATCTCTTCGTTTTCCCGCAGCACTCTCGTCGCACTTCTTATAAATAAATACCGTCCAATGATTGATCGTTCGTCGTTGCCCTGCCAACCAGGACATTGCAACTTCCCATCCTGACACTACGCTACGTTCCGAGGAGGGTCAGTATTTTTTTACTCACCTCTTACCCCAGGTGATTTGTCATCGTGGCACAATGGTCGTCTTACGAACGGACCAGATAGCTGGACGAGTTAAAATTCGTGTACGGATATAATTGTAGAAGAGATGTAGGATAAAAACGAGACCGAGTAAGGAACAGGATAGTATTGCGCTAAAAAGAGTCAACCAATCAGGAGTAGAGTGAATCACTCGGACAAATAATAAGCTTCGTGCCCTCAAGGTGTTCCAATTTTTATTGTTTCTGGAAGCGATACTTTGGTATTGTCGTAACGCGAAGATAAATTTTTTTCATACACAGGAGACACAAGTATGAACCGGAATAAATCGTCAGGTAGGTCATTGATGGCGTGTATCATATGGAATAAATTTTTTATTCGTGAATTCCAAAGCAACTTTTCCATAGAAAGCTGATATCAGATGTGTTAAATCAATATATGCCCTTTGTTCACCTCGGATCTCTTCCTTCTTTAACCTTTCGTGAAACGTATATAAAGAATATACAAATATATTGATGTATAAAAATATGTTGATTTTGTCAAAACGTCTCGTTATCAACGGAACAGTATTTCATCACGAAGATGTCGACTCAAGTTCGATTACCTAATGGAATAATGAAAATATTCATTATGAAAATGGTATAAATTCTTGAATTCAAGTAATCTTATACCATATCTGTAATAACTAGACTGCGGATATTTATGCATTTATAGGAAATTTGAATGTGCAGGAACCTATAAAATGCAAACAATATGCAAGAATATAAAAAAGATTGAAAGTAAAGTTCACGTTATAATATTTGCAGAATAAAATAAATTCTTATTTAGGTTCAATTTTTATAGGTACGATTACAAAGATTTTATTTTGTATAAAGATCCGCCGTCTAGTAATAACAATATCACGTTCTTAGATCACCAACATCAAAAAAATGTAAGGAAGTAACCTACTTGTATACCATAGTTATTTTAAAAAACCTTGCTTACTTTATCGTTGACTGAAACGCAAGCATTGTATATCTAGAAATCTAGATTTTCATAATGAGCGAATCGAGAATAATGTACCAGACACACTATGCAAGGAGTTACAGGTTTTCGAGGACATATTCTGGTTATGTATACACACTTTCTACCTCATATTTGCGCTTAATAAATATAATTCATGCTTTCGCTAGGACAATTTGTTACGATCTGCTAAAGACCCCGCGAAAAGTCGCACCTGTGCATGCGAGCGGCAAAATTAATACGTCAACGACGTGCATGCGCGCTATCAACCCCATATTCAATGAGCCCCACATTAAGCCTCGCTAGTAATTCATACTGTACGCGCTCGGTATAGTTGCGAAATTTATAGAGGGATGCACACCGTGCGTCTTACGTAACATACTATACACTATTTTCTACGCTTGCATGGAAATCTTCCTGCATATTCATTCATTTTCCCAGCTGTTATTAGACATGAAGGAAAGGAAGTATTGTCATGTATAAACATATCATCATTCCCCTCCTCCAACTCGTCCCAACTTTTTGCATTTCTCAAATGAGTAATCTGCTTAGTATTGTGAAATCTTCTCCAAAGATTGAAAAAAAGTTGTTAATAAGATTCTGTATTCATGTATGTTGCCCTTCGTGTTGCTTTATATTTAATAGGGAATTAATAAAAACGTCATTGATTTTTGGGTGATGATTTACATGCAAGATAATTGAAAACGAACAAGGATTGTTAGGAAATACAAGGAACGATTTTACATGCTAAAATGGGATGAAAATCAAAAATTACGAAATTACGATTGAAACTGTATGCCAGATATTAATTTCAAAAGTATATCAGAAGTGAGAGATTTAGATACTACTGCATTTAGATAGTTGTAGGTGAATTGCTATAGGTACCAGGATAATCACCTTCTCTGCTTGATAGTAGTAGAAGGTTAATTTTGATAAACTGTAGTGGGTTTCAGTAAACAGACAGAATAAAACGATTTATCCTAGATCTTTTATACAATTTCTAAAAGAACATGTGACGTAAGTTGTTATATTAAACAAAGTAAATGGACTCTAATACTGTCCTCGCTTTGAATCAGCTGACTCCACGCGCCAGCAGTAATAGTGTTTCTCACTTCTGTGCCGTTCACGCCTATTTTCAAATATTGATGACTAGGATATGAAGTCTCAAACGCAATTTCGTTGATCTTGACTTTCGCCTTATTTTGACATTTTCAGACTCGTTCCTGAAAATGTTTGATACCGTATGAGGTGTTGATACCACGCAATTTTTAAAAACAATTTCTCTGCATAAATCCGTGTAAAGTCTACATCAATTACCCATGACTTACAATATACTCTCCATTCAGGTTGCCTTTGGCTGACGATGTGTACTTTAATAAATTATTGGGTTGTCCGGAAAGTCTATGTCGATTTTTGGTAGGTGGTACAGGTCTGAATATATCGAAGTGGTTGCAAACAAATAACATGCATACATCCCTTAAGAGGTGGAAAGGTTGTGGAACAAAATGGCACCTATGTAATTCAATAAATATATATTAAAATTCAAACGTGTTTTTGAATGTTTCTTAGAAATTGGCACGAACTTTCTGGACAACCTAATATATTGTTACATCGAATATTAATTAATGTGAAGATTTAAAAAAATATATGTAGACTATCCTTAAATGACGAAAAAGAACGACTCTACGGCATTTCTGCGAAAAACTAATTTCTTTTATACGCGTTTCGCGCTAATATTATGACTGTTATGGGTGAAAGAAAACTGTTTTCAGCTGCACCGAAACGTGAACCAAAGACCGAAGAAGAGAATTTTGCATACAAAGTATAACTTTACCTATCTCTCTGCATATCGTGGCGTGAACAGAAAGGAAAACAAACTAGATTCGACGCTTAAGGTGTTAAACAACTTTTTTATATCTCGTGGGTGGTTTATAAGAAAACCACAAAGGTATGTATAGTGTATATATACATCTTTAAAAGATAGGATATCGACGCCGCTCAATTACTGAACAAATTTGATCGACGAAGAGATATTAACATATGAATGGCATATTTTGTTTCGTGGCGTAGAGTTACATTGAGAGGCACGGTGGGTTAGTTTTGCAAAAATGTTTTTCGCTTTTTTATTTCATCTTTCGCGCGTGCCTTGCATTCTCCAGGGACGAAACTATCGACTCATCGGAATAAACGTAATGTCTGTACGCGAAACAATTTCCAATTTCGTTCTGGTGTTCTCTGTACCGCGAGTGCACGCGTGCTGTCGACATTCATCATAATCACCAACGCGGACAATTAAACAGCCGTGGCGTTCCATTTGTCACGATCGTGCACGGGATGACTATCGTGAGAATGCGTACGGCGTTTAAACTTTGTTCTGCGAGGTGCAACGGAGGGCAAAACGAGCCCTATCGCGGACCCTACTGCTCCTCGCCATACTTTCATCTGTTATTCCTGCCAACGGTAAGTTCCTGCCACGACAAGTAGTAATCACGAGTGAGAAAACACGTAGCCATAAAAGAGAATGAAGAATTTGTCCCTCTTTGTTGCGCACTTTACCGCCGCGCGCATGGCAAAGTGAACCCTAACTATCGGGAGTCTTCTGACGGAAGCGAGGCATTAAGGGTATTTTCATGAATTTTGTATAACAATACTATACGCCCAAGTGAAATGAACTTCCTTTCTGTAATCGAAACGCATAATAAGATCACAAAATATATTTTTGGTATTTACATTAGACACGAGAAAATAAAATGGCCTTGTTTTGATTCGCAAGGTGCACCACATGCTTGGTGTCCTGGTACTTTGAATTATGGCTCTATCAGTGTTTGAAAATCAAAAGTTGAACACTCCTATCATTTCATAAAATATTCCCTATCGTATGATATATAAGAAATATTTAACCATGTTTTTATTATACTATTATATCTCAAAAGTTAATTGCAAGAAAAAAAATCGTACGACATACGATAAACAATTATATTCGGAATATTAGTGCCATATTTGATAAAAATTAGGGGTTAATAGTAATCGAGTTATTTACGACACCCGCCTCAAAACATGGTTACGAAAAAAACGCACTTAAAGGTTTGGCGCATCGATAGTTATATACTATCACTCCAAACGTTCTACTTTTGCCATTAATACGATTTTTTCAATCAAATTTTATTTACATAATTTTACATTAAAATACCCCCTTACCCTTCCATTTACCTTGAAACCGTGAGTCCTATACTCAGGTATAGTATAAAATCGCTTGCGCACTTTCATACAACGTGTCTGACTCGTGTTTTCCTGTTTAACTCGAATTCCGTACCACGAGTCTCACACTTTGTGTAGGCCAAGGAATTAATCGCATTTATTTAATTTTTTAAATTAACATTGCACACATTGTTTATAAATTTCAATATCGTTTGCCCCAAAAGAGTGGCACGGCATTTCAACCAAGGAGATTTGACGTAGACAGTAAAAATACATCCTTTCTGCGTTTCTTCGGACGAGTTTCGCGCTACGCCCAGGAACTGACATAACGGATGAAAGAATGCCGGAGAACGCATCGAACACGCGATGCAAAAGGTTCGTCGACCCCGCCTCAGCTACGCGAAACTTTGAGTGAAACTTCTGAAAGAATGAACGAACGTATGAGGAGGAATGTTTCATTTTAATAGCTATAGATCCGGTTAAATTACACGTTACAGTACGGCCATATAAGGGGAACTGCGAAGATCCTGCCAAGTCGAGATATATGAAAGTATTTTGCCTAGAACGATAGTAATATCGGACTTACAGAAAGTAATCATCTGTATCACTTGTGCTATACGTTTCGAATTGTTTTCCTCGTGCTGGATACACTAGAAATTCTGGCCATAAGACAAATAGTAGCTTTGCAAGTTGATTTCTATAAATCCGGAAAAACATACACATAAGTTGTTGGAAATCATATACCCTTGCAGCACGTGTGCGTTGTTTAAACTTACGGCATGTACGAAATTAACTCACCGACAAAGTGTAAATAAATTCTATGGCAAGAAGGATTTATCAACCCAAAAATGTACATGTTAACAGGAGAAAATAGTAAGATGTTTAATATATGAAAATATTCATACATATAAATACAAACATTGACAGCCATTTTTATACGCTTCATCTTATGATATGAAACTATCTTATGATAATATAGATTTACATCTAATCTGTAAACTTGATATACATATTACAAACTATTAAGGGTGTACTCCTTTTTGTCTAGATCAAGAAGTGGGTCATGTTTGTTCTTGATATTTTTGTTACTTAAGGTCTTAAAAATATTTTTAAAAATGTATAAATTGCCAAAATTATAACCCTTTATATCACAGAGGCTGCCTCGTTAGACTGATTAAATTTGAAATTTTAGGCGGTTACACTTTTATATTGGGTCAAACAAATAGATTTTTTTGTATTTTGTAAAAAGCGCGGCAAATTCAAATTTAAATTCAACTTAAAGAAAGTATACTTTCTTTATGTACATATATACTTGCATAAGTAAACAGACTAAATGTAAAAAGTTTATGTCAATTATTTTGACTGAAAAAGCACAAAACTTGTCTCAAAACTTGTAAAAATTAAAAAAGTATACATAAATACAAAGAGTACTATCCTACTAAAAGTACTATGTCTAAATCCGAAGATGAGTTCACTGCAATAGTAATAAGCAGTGCTTTTGTTATATATAAAAATCATTAGTCGTTATTACTTTAAGTTTACCTCAGAAGCATATATCTTATCTCTTTTGATAATTAGTCTCTCGGATAATAGACCCTCCTAAGGTCCACATTTCCGGTTAATCAACATTCTACTGCATCACTTACTCTTGTAGTAGGAGTAATACGAGTGTTTACCGTGTAACTAGCTTAGTTTGAACAATCAACTGCAGGTTTAACGAGAATCGTTTGCGGTGCAATTGCGTGTATTCGGTTATTATTTTCGCCAAGCAATGCTGATTCCCGTGAAACAGCGCGCTGAACAAAAAGCTGGACCACGATAATGCGCGACCGGAAAGAGGAACAGTCGTCGTCTTAGAAACTTCTGCCAGCTCAGGGCTTAAAGTAACTCGTAAATCTCATTTTTCCCCCGTCTAGCGTTACCCTCGTCCTCTCGCAGTCTCCTCGTAGCACCGTAGTCGCAACGCAACTGGGACAAACTTTTTACAACGACTTCTTAATGTAATGCATTTATTGTACCATGAAGCTCTTCGTCTAAGCGTAGCCGAGAGTGACAACGAGACTCGTTTAACGCGCAAATTTCATCAGGGATTTTCTTGAGAATTGCACCTGGGAAAATTTAATCAAGCACCCGACCGCTTTTTCTTTTTGTTAGTACACGGATTAAATGATTGCGTTATTTTTGCGGCGCCAAAACTGAAAGAGTCCTCAGGAATTTTACATGATAATACTGTAGGCTTGATTAAGAAGAATTTCATTTCTGTGAGTGCTAAATATAATAATAAACTTTCAGAAAATATTTTTCAAATCTACCAAGACCATTCTTGGCGGGCACATTGAATTACTGTGTAATAATAGTGACTATACGTGTCTATTTTATAAGTACAGATCAAATAATTCTGATGTTTTATAATAATAATAATTATATTTTACTTTTGAGCATTTTCTGCGACCCTCTAAAGAGGCCAATCATGGTAGGAGATACGACAAGTCCTTATAAACTGCAACTCGATTGGAACCGTGCTGTTGCAGTCTGCGAGAGAAGTAGATGAAACGTATCCCTATGAGTTATTCAGTTCGCTAGCTGCCGTTTACTGTTAGAAATAGAGCCGAATACTGTGAGGCGCTACATCTGAATGTCTATTACAAACTGATCAACAATGTCAAGACGAGTCAGAAACCTTCCGTTGGGAAGGCTAACGTGTCGACGACTCCGATTTAGAGGAAGTAGCTTATGAATTCGTTATTTCCAACATTTATATTAGTATATTTAACATACATATATATTTAAAATTTTCACGTTAAAGTAAAATATACTACCATCAATCATTTAGAGAATACAGTTTAGAAGTCGTAAAAGAGCTGTTGCTGAATTTCACCCTTCTAATATACAACAATATGTAGCATAACTATTGTATTTTCTTTTTTCCTTTACAATACTATTAATTCTTTTTCTTCTGTTTACTATAAATGGAATACAAAATTGAAAAACTATAACACACCGAAACATTTAAAGTTGATTTCTATGAACTTCGCAATGAAAGTAATCCAACAAAAGTCCTTATCACTATATATTCGTAAGTCAATTATTTGTTACCTGTCACGTATATATGTAACTTCAGATAAATACTTTATCTTCTGATTTTCTATTAATCTATAAATGAAGATTTAATTCCTGATTTGAAAATTACTACGGTATAACGCGATTATGAAGTCGCGCAACTCTACCCAAGCACGACCTTGATTAATCGCACGAACGTAAAATATCCAGGAACGGCGGATCGACTGCATCGTTGCGCGATTAGAGAAGTTGCCATTGCAGTCGAGAGGACGAGTTTGTGGAAATAATAGTCGACAACGGGTCCATTCGTGGCGCGCTAGCAGACTCCGCTCGCGCGACATAACAGAGACGGAATTTCGTGCCAGGAGCCATTTACACGGAAATTTCATTCGATAGCGCTGCGTTACGATTCGTTCCTTTTAAGAGGGGCATAAACCCCGATTTAAAAGAAGGATTCGGTATCTCACGGAATTGAGAAACGTGTCGCGAAACGACACAACGTCCCAACGTTCCGGCGTTGCCGCGACCGAGTACGATAAAAGTTCGATATTCGATTAGCGCGACCGTTTAAAGAATGATATTTCTTTGCATTGCAAATCGGAATATGCTCCCGATAAATTTCAAATGGAATTTCGCTCGATTTCTTCTTGGCGAGCGCGGATGATCGACGCAGAAAAGAAAAAGTTCCATCGCTCTCGTTTCGTTCGTTTTGCACTCTTGAATTCGAAGATCCCAAATTAACGATCAATTCAATTAAAAATACCCGTTTCTAAATTCAGTCAACGAATCTGCATCATTAATCGTTAACCCTTAAACAACTCTGCGGGGTTCGTTAAGGATCCAGCCTCATTATTTTGTTAATTAATCATTGACTGGAGGAGGAACACTTTTAGACTTGTGATATTTGAACATTACTTTTGACGATATTAAATATCTGATTTAAATAGTTTTAATTTATATTAAAAGGACAAATTTTGTAAAATATTTGTGACAATTTTCGTAAAAATATACCAATTTAAATAGCAAATATTAGACGCTTTTGTAACACCCTACAAGAATTTCTCAGTTATAGGGATTCTCAGTCTCGGTTTATCTGGTACTAATACATACTCACAACTGAATAAAACAAGAAGTGATACAAACTAAATTAATGTCATTATCGTTATGTATATATCGATTTCTCGTTATGTACTCACATCTTTACACTGTCTAGATAAATTTCATACAGATGTGATATTTTTATTTCAATCGTTGACCATTAATACTACTTTTTAAACACGATAATAATTATTCTTGAAATGAAAAATAAATAATTTATCTATGTGTCAAAAGTAACTCAGCTCCACTTTTCTCTCAAAACTTTCATCGTCCACTAATTAATTAAATAATGCTTTTACCTCGAATTGGTACAAATAAAAATATACAATTTTTGTTTTTACTGCACAAATAAAGATCATAGAAAAACACAGACGACAATGTAATAAATAGATTGTATTATTAGCTACATGCAAAAACTGCGATCAATTTAATCAAATATTACGATCAGTATACCATTCTCCAAAGATACAAATTTTAATACAGTTATCCTGTAAAATTAAACTTTTTGAGTTATGCCACCATAAATACCAAGAAGCGATACACGAAACAGAGTCCAATCGCGAGCATTCACTAAATCATTCTACACGTACGAATTAAAACCTCCTGATTCATGCAGCAATCTTTATTAAGATTCCTCGTAGGGGAACAGAGAAGAAGAGGCGAGGAAATCTAACATTTCTCGTCGATTTCCGAAAAGGGAAAAGCCGCGAGTAACACCAAAGGGAAATGAAAGCCTCGGAGGCGAACGGATAAAGCAGACAAAAGAAGATAAGACGAGAACGAGGGATAGCAAAGTTGCATAATCGACCGAATGGTAGAGCACAACGCCATAAGTTCGCGAACGAATAAAACTTTGACTAAGTGAATTTAGTGAATGGAGACCGAATGAAAGAAAGTAGAACCAGTAAATCCATTGAAAAGTTTCTCACTAGCAAACGTCGCGACTCCTGGAATATTGTCCGGGTCGTTCGTGGATGACCCTCAGGCGGTACGCCAGGATCTAAAGGCCACCAAGGCCTTCGCTTTTTTTCACGAGGAGAAGCTTTAAGGCACACCGTGTGCATCCTTGCATGGCAAGAGGCATGGAACACCGATCGATGAACTTCGAGGGAATGCAAAGTACATCCGTGCATTGTTAAGTGGTTATTCGATAAATTCTCCCGACTAAGGAACACAAAGATAGCCTCCACTACGTAGGAACGAATGCTTGCCCTTTACTTCCTAAGCCATTTCAATTGTTTATTCCACGCTAACGTAATTTGCAGGGGTTAGCTTGAACACGTGACTGCCGTGATGGTCATTGGTGATTAAACACATCAAACTTTGAATGTTTTATTGAAAAATCTTTAGATATTGTTATGTATATACGTTTCTCTACTGGAAGAAAGAACATTGGTATATTTGAAATGAAGCTATCTGGTCTGAAAAAAGACCACGTGATGGTAGACAAATACGATGGAATTCTTTCGAAGAAAATATCAAAATAAATTATAAAGTAATAACGGAACAATCAATTCGCTATCGATATTGCGAGTTACTTTGCACAGTTAACGATAGGTTTTATTAATCAATTATTGAATTGTTCCCGTATTACTTTATATTGAATTATAATATGTTCTCGGAATGAACACGATCCACCATGTCTGTCTATAACTTGACATTCTTTTAGTTCAGATACCACAATTTTAAGAACAACTTTACTCTACTTTTACTCTACTCAATAAAATGTTTAATCATAAAATGTTTAAAGGAAAACGTTTTTAAGACAAAATGTTATGCTTCTATCCGAAAGTAACCATTTGTGACGAAAATTTGTACACGATAAATATTTTTATAACGTCAATGAGCATAAATTACTCATCCTGCAAGATTGAAGGTAATTTCAGTTTATTAAATCGTTTCCAGTGAACGAATTGTAGTACTCTCAAAATTTTAAATTAAGTCGCTGTCATTCGGAGCGCTATAAAATAGCAAATACATCTCCGACACATCGAATATTTCTATTTCTCATAAACGTCGAACACATCTTCGGAAACCTGGCGTAGCAGTCGTCGTATAAACATGAATTCGAAGAATATACGATCGAGGGAGAGCAAACAAAGCCGAACAGTTTAAGGAAGGTGGTGAAAAGGGCCAATCGCTTCGATACACTAGAGTAGGTCGAGCACCTTAAAGTTAGGCATTGGCAGTGTCACCTGGAACGAGCGTCGAGTTGGGTCGCTCGGCTCGTTACGAGAGCAATTCAGAACGTGTCGACGTGTTCGAGGTCGACGAGATAGAAAGAGGATAGGGTTCATCGATACACGATTTGAAACTCTTCCCCGATAGGTGAAGTACATTTCACAGGTACCGATAATTTCATGGCTCGTGCGCAACGGGCACGTGCTTTCATCAAGTTCTCAAAGTTGGCAAACCACCCAAATTGCCAGGGTCCGATTAAATCGTTCATTCTGTCGCGCGGAACATACTCCTGCTGCCCAGATCTCCCATACAAAGGGCATTTCATTTACATAGGTGTAACGCACTGCATCCGTGCTGGACCGTGTACCGTGCACCAGCCGCGAATAGCCAAAAATTTTGTCGCATCGTTTTACAGCTTCCCAACCAACAAACGCTGCCTCAAGCTTTGAATATTTAAATTCCGGGAGCTTTTCATATCGAGGTGAATCAGAGATTTTCGTGTAGGCTTGCTCGTAAGGTCTATCCTAAATCGAACAGCAAGCTAAGTTAATAAAATCATACTTGTACTTTGCCCGTGTAGTTATTCTTACTTCTATATATTGTGTATTTCCTTATCTGTATTTCGTTTCATTTTTGTGTATGATTTTGGTGCAATAAAGAGGCATTATTATCATTACTGTATCACTCGCGTTCTGATGGCTACAAATGTTCATTGCATTTTACAAAATAAAGCTACTTTTCATACTGTTATAGTGGCCAAGTAACTTCATTTCAAGACATTTTTTTACATAATGTAAATTTTTTTGTATGTGTTTGAAAGATTACCTTCAATTAGTTACCTACTGTCTTTTCAACGAATTCACATAGAGAAAGATACTTTATTATTTGTTGTCAAATTATTATAATTTGAATATCAAGTGATGAAAAATGAAGAGTATTGTAAAGACGTTTGCAATATATCAATTGGTCTATGCAAATAAATATAAAACTTGTTAGATTCTTAAGGTTAAGTTTCCATCATGTGTTATATTTAGCGACTACCTTAAAACGGTTTGTTAATGTATCAAATTGATATATAATGTATTATGTGGAATTTTCCATTGTTAATAAAAATTCTATCATAGCTGCTATTCTGACAATGATACTTCTTAGGCTTAGCATTTTGTCCTAGACAATACGTTTTATACATTTGACTAGGATTTTAATTCATTCTCAAAGCGTTTGAAGACAACCTACAGACATGTAAAAATGTAAAATTGACCCCATCGTAAGAGCGAAATACAGCGCTACACCGTCGCAAATACTACCTCCCGACTTATATGAGGTGTTTCCTATGCGGTCCAGACATTAAAGGTCTGCTGATTATATTCGAGTTTATTAAACGATGCGAAATAAGAATTTAATTTAATTTAAATTTAAATTAAATAATTATTATTATTATTATTTCATTTCATTTCATTAAAATAATGTAAGCACACAGACGCTATACAAACTAGTCTTAAGTTAATCTATGTAAAAAAGGCGTATTAAGATGTTAAGCAATATGTTAATATGTTTATATAACGTATATGCTATATAAACAATATTCGGTTTAAAAGCAATAAATAAATATATATATATATATTTTAGACATGCTTGCGTGGACTAATTAATCCATTGAAAATGTCTGACTAACAGGCAAAAGATCACATTATTGCGGTAGATTTGAAGTAATAAGAAACTGTGAAGGTATCGAATAAAGTTAGATTTTCCTACGAAGGAACCGACAGGAACGGCTGCGGTAGGCCAATAGTTCGGAAATTCGCATTGAATATAAAGGACGACGCGCGACAGGGCACGTAAAAAGAAAAGGGAACCAGGGCGACGATAAAACGGAATTCTTATTGGACGTAGCCGCGACTCGGAGAGTTTTTGAACGTAGTCCGCGAAAGAGTGCCGGAGGAGAAGTGAGTATATTTAGTGGCAGTGGACTCCACCCGCTGTCCGCCCAATATTAACTCGCGCCATAATGCGCTAAATTCCTACCACCATTCCGGGCATCCTTCCTTCCCTCGGAGCAAGGGCTTTAAATCTCTCTCAGCGCCGAAGTAACCGGCAACCTGTGCTGCGGCTCGTATATCCTTAAGTCCGTTTCGAACAATCGCCCAAGCTCTTTCTTTTCCTTTCTCTTGCGCAGTTATGCCCCCAGAGCGAGCGAATTTCGCCTCGCGCCACGGTTACCCGAGGAAAAACGGACACCTTGAAATTGGGCGTTTCCTCTCAGCCCGAATCCAATTCCCCCCATACGTGCAACGTGGAATTGGGTTATCCACTGATGCAAACTGATAGCCCCGCGTGGACGTAAATAGCGCGTAATTGTACTTTTCTCGGGAAAAATGAATTGGGACCAAATACTTGCCAATCGAAAAAGTCGAGAAAAGCCATGATACGTTGTTTGGATAGATGTAAGTGAAAAGGAACCAATGATGCTCTTATTCGATCGACCATTCGGCTCCCAGGATAAGAAGCTTCCTTCGGGAAGTAGTTTTAACTAGTTTACATAATTGATATTGGAACCAAGCAAATGGATATGGAATCTAGTTACGATAGACCTTTGCCATCGGAAATGATGTTTTAACCCATTCACTGCCAACTACGAGATGTCTCGTAGTTCAAGTTGGTTGCAATTACTCAAGAGATAAGTTTACAGCCTTTTGAGTAACGAATTCTTGCAAAAGAAGATCGTAAAGTTTCTTTTTAAAACAACAAATTTAATATCCCTTTTTCTTCAGTTCTATGTGGCGTCTCGTCCAATGCTCCATTCACACGTGCCACGTGCTTCAGGCCATGGCCAACCTTTTTTATGACTACAAGTATGGTTTGACGTATATTTATACTTTCCATTTCACCAAGTGAATCTTAGCTATTACAATTATAGTAGCATTTACAATTATAATGAAGTATACACTTACTGAAGCAAAAAAATAAAATCTTACGAATTCGAAGTGCTTTGTACAAATAGTAGATATTTATTCGAAATAGCCACATTGACGGAACTAACATATTTCGTGCCTTGGTTTATGAAACTTCACTTAAAAATGACCGCACGAAAAAAGCTTAAAGACATTTTATCTTGGATTTAATCATAAACAACATTTTAAACTGACTATTAACTCTAAAGAAGCAATAAATCGGTAAACAAATAGTTTGCATCTTTGGAAACAGTAATGAATGCAATGATCCATGGATATCTATATCTCAGGGGCAATCCATCTTAAGTTCAAAATTCTAAAACTTTAGAATACATATATCGAGCCATATAGCGTTATTGTTGCTTATTGCAACTTAGAACACTAAATTTCCAAAATCCAATCTTAAATCAAAAACTCCAAAACGTATATATGTATTAGGTACCGGAAAATGTTCGTGCGGTTTATTCGTTAATTGTAACTATATATCGATTTTCGTGTGGTAATTGGCAATTGTAAGACATGAGTTTGGTTTCATTTTAAAGCTTGATCTTTGTAATTGGTATGCATGCTCTGTAGAGTTCAATTGTTTCATTGTTTGTAGCTATAGGAACAGTAAACATGGACAGCGAAAGAGTAAAAATTCGTGCTTTTATTCTTTACGAATTTAAACTTGGCAGTACAGCAGCAAATGCAGCAAGACGCATTTGTAGCGTTTGTAGGGAAGGTGCTGTTAGTGAAAGAACCGCACAGAAATGGTTTAAAAGGTTCAAAGAAGGAAATGAATCGTTAGATGACGAACCGCGTTCAGGGTGTCCATCTGTCATCGAAGACGAAAAATTCATCGCGTACGTAAGTTTAAATCCAAGAAACAGATGTCCTGAGCTTGCTCAAGTATTCGAATGTAAAGAATCTACCGCAAGAAAGCGAATTCATTTACTTAATTTTCACAAAAGATTGGGCAAATGGATACCGCTTCCAATTGTTAACGGAAGAGAACTTGCCCGGCTGAGCATTTGCAATATCCATTTATCGATCGAATTTTAACTTGTGATGAAAAGTGGGTGGAATATGATAATGTACGACGACCACACCACTGGGTTCAGAAGTGGTCATATGCAACAGGAACCATACCAAAACTGAGTCTCCATTCGAAGAAGGTGCTGATCACTGTTTGGTGGACTACACGAGGTATCGTTCACGTTGAATTTCTTCCACGTGGCAGACTATTACTGCAGATACTTATTGCAAAGAAATTCATAAAGTCATTGATGAAATTGATGATAAATGGTGATTATTTCGTTGAATGAACCTATGATTTAAAACAGATTTGAGTATTTGTATTTTTCTCTGAAAATCCGCACGAACTTTTTCCGGTACCTAATATATTTATGTCAAGTCTCCCAACCGATGCTATGTTCTTCGTGTCTACATAGAACAATAAATTTCCAAAATTGAATCCCACTATAGTTGGCCTCACAGGTTCAGTCGCTCATCGTTCATCGCCAAATCCTCCACGCGCAGGGCAACGTTATTCGAAGTCCCGTGCGATCTCCATCAGTTTCTCGGACACCCGGTACGTAAAGGACGTAAGTAGGTTCGCCGCATTACATTTATCTCAGTGTAACCGCCCGTGCAGACCGAGGCTGCACACCAGGATGCATTGATTATTCGCCGCGTAAAGCCCGGCATTACCAAAGTCTCTCCCATCCTTTATCCGCGGAGTCGCGCACCTGAATGCATCCTCTCTAGCTCTCCCTCTCCGTGTCCTTCCCCCCTCTCCGCCCGTCGTTCATGTTCATCCTCGTCCTCGCCCTTTAACCCTGTGCACGGACCGCCGCCTCCGCTCGGGGGCCAAGAATGTCCGCGCGAGCGGGCAAGTTTTTACCCACCGCATTATATATCGGGCTCAATTAGTCATGCGACAAAAGACGTGTTAGTTTCCACTCGGAGCGACCAAGAGGGCCGATCAATGGCACCAGCCCCTGGCTGTCCAACACGCTTGTCATCAGGTGTGGACTATGTCATCACAATAACGCCCTCTGGATATCTTTAATAATTTGCGCCCAGGACGTACCATGGCACCTCGTGACCTACTTTCGTCAGTCACGTTTCTTCCATGGTTGGAGAAAAATGTTTAAACCTTTCGATATTAGTGATGACTCTCACTGATGAGTATAAGTTGTCCTCGTCGTTTCACGCTCGCTCTATCCTATCGTTAAAATTGTCGTATCGCGCAGTAGTTGGAATCCTTGAACAGCTGGTTCAAAATTGAAGGAAAAAAATTTGTAATTTAGTATGTATTACATTGAAATTTTGTAAAGGAGGTATTACTCTGTAAAATGGCAGAAGGGGAATACGCTAACCCTCATATCGCAGTTTGTACAGTCGGTCTAAGTTATCCTTGTCGGGACAACGTGCATCACGTCTATCGCTCCGAAAATATTGCTCGTGATTCGAGCAATAGTAATTTTTTATTCAAATGTAATTGTAGATTTTCTTATTATGCTGACTATTTCTAAAGGTAAGTAGAATATGTATATATATTGGGTTGTCGGAAAGGTCGTGACGCATTTCTGCAACAGGTGGCATTAGTTTACTTTTGGCAGTACTAGAGTCAGTTGCAACCACGTGATTGCTGTCATTTGGCAACTAAGAACTCTAGCTTCGTACTAAACAAAAGACTGATCGATTTGGTTGAGTTTGGAAAATTTTACGATACATTAAAAATGGAAGATCAAACTACGCATTTTCGCCATATTCTATTGTTTTACTTCCATAAAGGGAAGAATACAAGTCAAGCTTGCGAAAAGTTGCGAAAAATTTACGGTGACAATGCTTTACAAGAACGTCAGTGCCAACGATGGTTCACGAAATTCCGTGCTGGTGATTTTAATCTCAGCGATGCTCCTCGGTCAGGGAGACCCATCACGGTTGATTATGACAAAATCAAAGCAATAATTAAAAAATTACTGGAGCTTGGATGGGATGTGTTACCACACCCACCATACTCGCCAGATCTTGCGCCATCGGACTTCCATTTGTTTCGCGCTCTTCAAGCTTCTTTGGGTGATATAACGTTCGATTCCGATGAGCTGTTAATTAGCACCTCAGTCAGTTTTTCGCCGATAAAGACAGGTCCTTCTATAAACGAGGAATTATGAAATTCACTGAACGGTGGCGAAAGGTTATCGAACAAAACGGGTTATATATCATTGATTGATCTTTGTCCTTTATATAAATAAATAACATTTGAAAAATCAAGAAAAAATACGTCATGCCTTTCTCTACAACCCAATAGATCTTTTCATTAATTTTCAGGCAAGTTGTATTAAAAATGGTGTCAGAAGCGAACTGATAGAATTGTTTATTTTAGTTACGATCCCAGGAAATTATTTAGTATCTGTTATAAATTGAGATTACTTTGCATCTATATAAAATATATGCTAAAATTTCCTCTGAAATTCGTCGGCAGTCCATCGATAACATTTTAGCGAAGACATTCTTCATCCATGTCGTTCACCTATAATCTGTAAGTTTTGGCGAACAAAAGAAAAAGCCTGAATTTAACGTATCAAAACGTTACGATGCGGATCTCATTTTTATTTTTCATCGGCACACAGGAGCGGAATCATTTATATACAAGTAATCGTAAAGCAATTTCCGCGCTCCAATATACCTCGACTCTTCCTTCGATATTCGCTGATCCTCCAAGCTGTCATGCTGAAACTGTTCCTTCAAACGCTATCTCTCCTATTCTTCGACTCAATTTCCATCAACCGTAAAACTCTACGTGCATTTCAAATCACGGTGAATGGAAGACTGTTTCCGTATGTTCTTCACCAGAATTCAATGTTAGTCTTTGATCGGCACTGGTTTATTTCGTTACCTTCTGTTTGATGAGATGGGTATAGGATTATTTGTACACTCGTGTAAATGCTAAAAAGAGTTAAACAACAAAGGAAGGCAAATTAATGGTTATTTTTTTATAACGCTGTGGAAGATGTATGTAAGATGGCAGATTGTGACTTTACACGTCATCTTAACCCCCTATCGTGTATTAGTAAACTATTAAAAAGAATTATTTCGTGTTTATTTATTCGTGTCTATTAATTGATATTCAAGGTGTACATAAGTGTTACACTGGGTGCAGTAAAATTTCACCTATTTTTCAATTAATGATTTGCCAAAAAAACATAACCCAATATAACCACAGTCGTTATAAACGCTCTATACAAAATATTATAAACACAATATTACAATTGTATAGATTATAGATAATAGATTTATATTTATCATTTCATAATATGACCTCATATTATAGTAAAATATAGTAAAATATAATAAAATATCAGTTGAAACTACGTCATTATTGTATGATATTAAATGATAGCCTTCATCAAAGTCTTAAAATAAATTTCATTTATGAATGTCCTGAAAATTCTAATAATTTTCATAGATCAGACGATTCACTACAGAGAACGAACATTAATCCTTATTAATAATTTATCCTATAAATAGGTTAAATAATATTAAATAATTTTCAAGAAAACAAGAATCTGCTAAAAAAGCTATAACGAACGTATATTTGGATAGCACTACCTTTGACACCTGTATATTCGGTACGAGTTAACAATGATCAGCATAAAAAAAAAAACGAGTTATACCCTGTAACACGCAAAGGGTGCGCGGTGACAAGTTTCGACGAACAAATCTCGGTCAAAGCGGCGAAAACAAAATCACCGCCGACCCAATTCGATTGTATCAACAACGAGTCAGCGCGTGCAACGTGCAATTACCTATGCAAATACGTCGCAGCTAGCGCTTTTTACAAATCCTAGATGCTCGTGCGAGCGCATTTCTGTGATCAAAAACTCACAATCACGGGAATTTTCATCGCGAAGGGCGTGCAACCATTAACACGACATCAATCGCTCTCTGTTGCCATCGGCCCACACTTTCCATTAAAATCGCCAATGAACCACCCGCTGGAAAGCATCGCGGAAATTCAATGTGTAATTCTGTTACGTTATGTAAATCGCGATTGGATAAGCGCGTTTTACCTCGCGGGTACTTCAAACTGTACAGTGAAATTTGTGTAAACGCAATACGTTTAGGTATGATCATGCGTGAATGAATGAGGGGCGAAGAATGCGTATAGAAACTCCATACATTAGTCGTAACTGTATTGATCGAAATTATTTGAGGATCTGGTGTTCCGTATCCTGGCAGTTCAGCGTATTGTTTGAATGAAATAACATAATCCGTAGACTAATCAAAATTCTGCGTATTGAATAATACATATAAATTAAATATTCGGTAATAGTGAAATATAAATCCACGTATGTAAATTGTAAATAGAAATATTATAAACGAGTGTTCGGAAACATGAATAAAGTTTATGCAAATAGAGGATACAGTGGACAGTGAGTCATAACTACAGTGAAAAAGCAGCTTTACAAAGATGGAGGAAAAAAAAGAAAGGAATACAGTAGAGACTCCCATATCCGAACTAATAAGGAGACAAAAGTGGCTGGATAGTGGAATTTTCGGATAATAAAACAATTACTTTCTTTTGCATTAAACATCATTTATTCAAGTAGAAATGAGCAAAATTAAGCTTCTTTCAACATCTAAGAGTCCCAAATCTTTTTAGCCGCTATCGAATACCACGACGCGCTTTGAATTTTACTAACCAAACATTCCTCTATTTATCTTCTCCCATATCGAGAAAAAATGTGAAATTTCAGAAACACTGTCTTCGCCTCTTGCTCCACTTCGCACGCGTGGTTTTATTTTACTCTTATGAAATAACCAAAGAGCAAAGAAATTCTGTCTTCCTTCGTCAATTCCTCGGTAATAGTATTGATCCATGTCCTCTTTTCTCAGAATAATTAAAATCAAATCATCGTGTATGCAAAGGACAGTTACTGAGCAAAGGAATTGCACACCATTATCGATGACTGTTACGACAATGTAGGTCGACATGATTATATTCGCCAGTAGACACAGCGCAGAGAAGGAATAAGACAAAGTGGAAGCAGGAATTTATGTACTCGTTAGTCAGACGTTATCGTAATGTCGAGTCGGGCCGATTTGTGAATAAGTCACGTGATTGTGTATGAATACATATTGTCGTATTAACATTCCTACCCGTCGAAATCGGCAGATTGTCCTGAATCCTGGATCTTCGATTCTTTCTTGCCTCGCGTTTCTTTCGACTTGAGCAGCAAGAATGGGACCCAAATGGGTTTTTTCAAATCGTGAAGCGCGTATTACCATCGAGAGCGATAGTACGCATCCTGGGGTTCAAGGTCTCACGTACTTCAAGGTTTTACGCGTTTTTCAACGAGACCTGGGTATCTCGGAGGCATACTTGGCTATGGTGGTCGTTAAACATCTTCCTGGGAGTTTAGTACCACTCGAGTATTTTTAGTATTTTTTTTACCGAGTCGCCTAATAAGAACCCACACGCCCATTCGCTCTCTGTAATCGTGCGCCTTAAACCGGACTGTTACGTCCCAGTAACCCTCATACTGCCTGTATATTTTCGTCGAAGTCAATAAATCCTAACGAGGGTCAGTATTCTTCCTTACCTGTTTCCATGAAATTTTAACGAGACTGTTAGAATCCTCTAACAGAAGTGTTAGACGTAATTTTTCAATGAATTTATTTTACGTATCCTAAATTCTAATTTACAAAGGACTACTCTTTGTATAAATTGTCTCAGGTGCCTTTTAAGAATGTACCAACACTTACAAGAAATTACTGTTTAGGATTATCAAATATTCAATTATTGTGGTCGATTTGGATCAAGAAGATAAAACTCACTATTATTACATAAAGAACTTCGTAATACTTCAAATAATTTGTCTAATGAGATACCGTGTCGAAACTTATCCTATAATTCTTCAAGAAATGTTAATTTTCATTAAAATGTTCGTTTGCTTACAGTTATTACTCCAAAACTAACAGAGAAATAACGTTTGCATGAAATAAACGTTCATTTGTATTGTCATAAAAGATCAAATATTTGTTCTCGTTAGCTACTTGCCACCTCTTCGCTACTACAAATTCATCTAATTCAAGTCTGACAAACTCTAAGTTTATCTGAGTCATCCCAGAGGTAATTGTTGCAGCGACACAACCTAGCTCCACCGAATAGAAGAAACTAATCCCGAATCTTTCTGATCGTAATCAACATCCACGTCCACGACCCTCTTTTACTCATCAAAACCACTTTCTATACAGTAACGCTCTCGTCTCGTGCCCCGTAAAAACACGCGAATAATAGACTCCTTTAAAAACAGTTTACAGCATTCCGGTCCTCCGTCAATGGCAAATAAGGGTCTCGCGAGTACTCTTTTGATACGGCCATGGCTACAGAGGAGGAGGGAATTCCAGGATCGACGAAAGAAATCAGGTACGGAATTTCCATGGGAAACAATTTGCAGGGGACGAGGGACGGAAAATTTCACGGAATAAAAGAGACCGGTGGGCTTCGACGGGGCTAACGCCGTCCTTTCGAGCCGGACGGAAACATTTTCGTTGAAGGAATGGTTCAATCAAAGGACCCGACAGGACACCGACGGATAACGATGCAGAAGGGAGAAGGTCGATGGAAGGCGGACACGAGGGAACGGGGGAGAGTGTCTTAAGTCGAGTCTTTGGCTCGCAGAAATCCCCTTTTCGGTGTGTTCCGTTCATCCTCTTGTATACGGTACACATTCGATGATAAAAAAGGCTGGGTGGCAAGGGCGAAAAGTCCCTAGCCGCGGTCGAACGACGATCCACAAAAGAGTGGCCGAAGCCTGGACCGGAAATAAAATGAAATCCGCCACGGGAGTGCGCGCCAAAAGCTAGCCCGCGTCGACTCGATGCTTCAACCTCGAATAACGTTTTCGTCGTATTGTTGCCCTCTTCCGCCGTGAAGCCCATTTCATTCGCCTTTTCTCTCCAACGTGGACCCTCGACCGCAACTTCTACGTATCCAGCCATTCACGGCTGCGTCCAATATCTGACCAAACCCCGATTCATCCATCGGAATGGAAGTGGGCCGAAACGCGGTGTTGAATTCAAATATATATGTCTATGGAAAAAAAAGGAGAAACAAGGCGCAAGAAGGGAGTGGAAACGAACAAGAATACCCCGGATAATATCGATGCACGTATGGCCTGTACGTGTCTGTACGCCGAGGACCTTACACTATCAGCCGCAGCCATAGATGATCAGACAATTCCTTCCGGCTGAATAGCACAGTGCCCGAAAGTACAGATTGCGTTTCCCCGAGTTTCGCTGCCGACCGTACTCGGAATGAACTTCTTACATCCATTGGTTTCGATTTCCGCACGGTGGGGAGTAATTTGAATCAACCTTTCTTGGTGAAATTGAAAACACGAACTTCGGTTCGCTGACTGCGGGAAACGTTACATTAGATAAACAGACAGACGCAATTTACGCTATTCTGGTCATAAGAATATTACAAAACGGTAAACAGAAGATAAATACAGTGGGTGTAGAATGTATTCGTACACCGATCAATTTCCCAAAAAACTTTTCTGTGAAATTGTAGTTTCTTAACTTCTTTTTTTTGTAATCAATGATATTTTACATATTCTCGGAAGTCTCTAAGATAGATACAGTCCAAACAACATTTACTGGTTAATAGAATTTGTGAAATTAACAAAAAAATGCGAAAACTGGGTAAAAGTATAGAAGCAATAAGTATTTGTACGATTCTTATGACGAACCATTTATAGTAGAGTTTGTAACGTAAACACATTAGTTTATTGCTCCGTGCGAATTAGAAAACATCAAATTTCCAGTAAAGTAATTTTAAACAGTTGTGCAAATACTTATTGCTTCAACATTTCTATCGATTAATTGTTTTTTTCTTGTTAATTTCGTAACTTACATAAATAGCTATTTTTTTTTTTGTAATATATCTACTCTAGAGATTTCCGAGAATATGTAGAATGACATTGTTTATAAAAAATAAGTTAATAAATTACAATTTTACACAGTGTTTTTGGAAATTGATCAGTGTACGAATACTTTCTACACCCACTGTACATCTTGAAATGATGCGATGATGTGATCATTCTTTGTCGGGAGAAAATTATGTTTTTCTTTCGTTGGCAGAGGATTATTCAAATTAGAAGTTGTTTCTTCACCAGATCATTCGATAGTTTGCTTTGCTGATATAAAGACTCTGTACACATGCTTGATTTACATAGCTCGCATACAGTACAGTATATTCATCAATTCGGTATCATTACAATAGCCTGTGTGTAATCCATTGCAACATTTATTGTCATTGTAGTTGTTTAATGAATTTACAAACTCTTATTACAAATAATCAATATTTTTTCTATATATTGTACATAGTTGAGTACTTCTAAAGTAGTGTATCTCTCTGTTGTAAGGATGCAATACTAGATAGTCTAAACATTTGTTTAACGTTCCCTTACAGACTACAAAAATTTGTGAGATGCTGATTAAAATTGGATTCACCGTCACTGCAGTCTATACTTATCCAGTTCTAACGATTTAGCTAGCTGAACTTCATTTGAATTATATTCAATCCTAATTGAATTCGACCAGTTCCAAGAACTACTATCGGAGGGTTTATTGAATTTTTAGATAATCTAATATTTCCTTAATATGTTTCCAATACTCCAATTTTTCAACTCCCCTTTCAATTATACAAAATACTTATTGATCCTTGCGTATACTAGGTATTCATAGCTATTTATTTCTACTCGCTTATTTTATGTAAAAAAATCACGCAAACGACTCATGCGATATACTCATCGCTCTATTTCGTCTACCTCCAGCGACATTAACTCAACGAAAAATCAAATCACGCAAAAACGAGCTACTCAACCATTAGTCATAATTTCCTAGCACCAACCAGAACTACCAACTCCGTAAGGATAAAAACGAGCAAAGTATCGGTTGTCGTTGATTTTACGATACAGCAGACAACAGACTTCCAACAAAAGAGAACTTTAACACAATGTAGAAAGGTAGGGCTAGTCACGGACGAAGAAACCAGGTCGGGACATCGTTTTAATTGGAAATGAAGAGGGCGGAAAACGAAGAGCCGGCAATAAAACGTAACCACGGTTGATGGCGGTTGGCGAAAATCACTGGCAACTTTAAACGGCTCGTTGTGGCTTAATTGAAGGAATAACCGTAAACTCGGCCTTATCGAGTTCTTTGCCTTTCTCACCTAGCTCTCCTCGACCGTTATCGCCAGACCGATATACGAACAACTTCCAGGGCACTTCCTCTCCTTCCTTTTCTAACGCCTTTCCCAGAGCTTCCGGTCGTCCAGCGTCGAATGCGGATTCCGTGTCTCGATCCCTAGCGCACGCCAAACACGTACCGCATCCAAGAAGAAACATTATCGATTCTGTTTTCCCAGGCCTGGTGAAAAATTAATAGCACGCCAGCGAACCGTGGATAAAGTCGGGCTTCTTTCTTTTCCTGATCCCGATCCATCGTGTTCTCCTCCTTCCTAGATCCCCACCGACGTGTCCAGCCTCGACGCAATACGACACAAATCACATTATCTCCGTATCGTTGGCTTGGACGCGCAACGACGCGGACAAAGGGGCGCCGACGAAGGATTTTCACGGTATTTCGAATCAGCCTCGCTCCATCTCTCTCATCTATGTTGACACTATACTTACGGGTCTATTTGGATACGAATACTTCTCTCAAGAAGAGTGGAAATGCTGTAACTAGCACGAGAGCGACATATCGAGTTGTTGAAATCTGACTCGAGAGACATCTGATTTAAGAGTTGCAGGTAGGATACACTTTTCCTCTAACTTGCTTAACACTTCCGTTCCACTCTTCAATATAATGATACTTCAGAGCCTCTGTCGGTACTTAGATTGTGTTATGGTATACACGACAAAATATATTCACACGAGGTACTATATTTTATCTTGTCTAGAATACAAGGGATACTTGTCTAGTCGGTGGTTCGACTCGAAGTGTCGTGAGAACAGAAGTTTCCGAGCTGCGCTGATAATCCGGCTGGAAAAACCGTAACGGGACATGACTGGCAGCGTTTATGGTACGATAGCCTATTCAACTACGCATGGACAAAATTATAAAATAATTTCGACAACTTACAGACTTTAGGGTAGGCGTGATTGCCTACATCCAAATATCTGTAAGTGGTCAATGCTACATTCTACGTGAACTGCGAGCCATGTGCCGGTATAGCCTCCATGGAATTCAGCACCATCCAGTTTCCGAGGTAATCGAGGACAAATATCCACAATTTCCATTAGTGTATACATAATAATATTCTATTTATCTATAGACGGTATTTGTAGGCGAATAAACACAGAGAGTAATTAAATGAAAGAGCACTCAACAACTGAACTCACTAATGATATACAGGGTGAGTCTTATAAGGTGACGACCTCAAATAAATCGTATGGTATTTGTTGTACGACAAAATGTTTCAAACAAAAGTGGAATGGTATCTAGGGGGACATATAGTGATGTAATCTGTTTTTTATTACCTTATTTTTTCATTGAGATATTAGGGTCACCTTCAGTTTTTTTAATAGGATGTGTAATATTTTTTTAAAAATTCGGATAAATCATCACATTTTGCGTAAAAAAAATATTACATGAAGTGAGACTTGAAATGAATAATTACTGAGATATTTTAAAATTAATAATCTTCTATTAAGAAATACGCTTAGTCAACGTGATTCTTAGCACAACTTTATTTACGTCGGTAGGTCATGTCTGTAAACAAGTTCCCTGTTAAATATTAATAATCATCAACACGAACTGCCTATTCAGTATCTCAGTAAAAGTTAAAGTCGTATTGAGAAAGGTGCTACATTTTTATTACGATGTTCAGTAACAGTGAAACAACGTTATGATAATTGTTTATAGTGCGTGTGAAGAAAATGCTATAAGAGCTAAGATCTTGTACCAAGCTAAGAATCCTGATCGAAATCAGTCATCGCATGCTACCTTCTTAAGGCTTAGAGAGTTAAGACTCAAAGAACATGGCAATTTTAATGTACAGAAACGTAAAAAAAAAATATACATGTTGAATTGAGTAACCTCCTCCTTTTCGAAGTCGGTTAAAAAAGTATCACAAATTTGTGAATAATGAAGGATGTCGTACTTCAACCTTAGCAGCTATTGCCCATAAACTTCTTTTATAAATATCTCAGTAATTTTTCATTTGAAGTCCCACGTCATGTAATACTTTTTTACCAAAAATTTGATGATTTATCCGAATTCGAACAAAAATACTAGACATTCCATTTAAAAAACTGAAGGTAACCCTAATATCTCAATAAAAATGTAAGGCAATGAAAAACAGATTACAGCACTGTTGTCCCCCTAGATACCATGCAACTTTTGTTTGAAACATTTTGTCACCTTATAAGACTGTGTTATGTTCAAATTATTCATTTTAATTACTTTCTGTTTTTATATACAAGGTGTCCCACGCAACTGAAACAGGCTGTACCTCTTAAACGGTTGGGAGTAGAAAAAGATGTTATAAGTGAAAGTTAAATGGTGTCAGATGGTGCATAATATGCAAGTAATTTTATGCACTTTTGTGCATAAGAAAAATGCAACCGCACTTTTTTTTAAAATGGAAACCTATATTTTTGATGACACAGATCGATGCAGTTTCTTGTTCTTTACATAAAAGTACTAACATGCTTACGCCCTAAACTTGTTCGTTAGGAAGATATTGAAGGTAAAAGTTATCCGAACTATTCCTCTCCCTCGGCAAATATTCCAGGTACTTACGTTATGTTCCATTACAATGTTTGTCAACATGAATGTGCTGGCAATACCGCTACAAGCTTATATATAGCTATATAGCCACTAAAAAAATAAGATTTCCATCAGTAACTATTCACTATCCCTCATGTGTGATCGTTTACCAACCCAGTGTTTCGAAATCATGCATATAACATGCAGAACATCTAGTGAAAGTGGATGAGACCGAGTCAGACATTTCCATAAGTGATTTGAAAGACTAGCCGACTATAGATTGTTATTATAAAATATTACGTAACAAATTAGTCAACGTGTATTGTCTCAGATATATCTCTAATAAATTAGCTTGTGAACGCTTTTCCGGGTAGAATGGGCGTAACTGTTATTCTCTTTTCAACCCTTATAAAATAGAGTTTCGAAACGTAGTCTCTAATACTAGAGATTCTAAGCAGTCCCATCCAAATCGATCCAGTGGTTCTTGAGATAATCGAGGATCACCACACCTTCATAATAATAGCATAGACAAATTATTGTATCTAGATGTTTCTAGATTACCTTCATTTAGTATTACAACTAAATACTCTTAAAGGGTCCCAGTGTCAGAGCATCTGGTGAACGAACTATGCCTTCGTAGTACACTAACCTTCTCATTTCTATCGTAGGTGGGACTAAGCCAGACATTTCTTGAAATGATTCGCCAGTCGACTATCAGTCGCCACGATTATTTCGTAAACGGGCACGAAGCGGCCAAGAATCCAGCGATTTCCGGGTCAATTGATCGGCCGATGAGCTATCCGACCAGTTCTTAGGATGACGCCGCTGGAGGAAATGGAGCTTATCCTATCGCCCTTAATCCATCTTCACTTTCAATCACCGGCCAGTCGGTTGCCAAGATGCTCGACCCGCTTGTATCCGTGTCCGCGAAACGCGAGGTACCTCGGAAACTCGCGCAGCGATTTATTTCATTCTATGCAGGCCAACGAGGCTGGTTATCCACTACCGAGAGAACAAAACGAGGCGCATGCGAGGTACATCAGCCAAGGCGCGAGTCGCTCGAGCTCTTTATTAGCGAATTAACATAATTATACCATAAACCACGACGTCCTTATTATGGTAGTGTTTATGCAACCCGTGTTCCCGGCGCCTTCTGTCTACAGAGCACACTTCAAGAGACGTAACGGACGCACTTTGACGAGAAAATTATTCGATAGTTCTATGTTTAGATGACCACGAAAGATCATCAAATAGGGTGACTTGTGATACTTTTCTGCTTCAAATTTATATTACAAAGTCTAAAACACATGGGTAAGAAACGAATACACCAACGGTTCAATCCTCAGTTGAAGAATGAAATTATCCGAAAGGAAGGAATTTATTTGTTACTATTTTGTATTCTAGATGCTAATATTTTAGTATCATGAGCAATCTCACAAATGCAGTATACTGCGAGGTAGTTTATTTACACGTTTATTTACACACAAGGAAAGTAAACACAACAGTTTTCTAGTATGTAACAATTGTAGTCTTCAACAAATAGATGATGAACCTTAATACTGGTCCATAATAATAAAAGCGAAAGAAATTTTGTGCAACCCTCTTCAACATCACATATGTCATTTTACTTAACTGTTTCCTCGTTATTAAAAAATTAAACTTTACCGTTTCCAAAGGTCACACGAAACTATTATTAAATCCTACACGAAACTATTGTTATTCCATAACATTATTGGACAGTGGGGTAATGGTTGGACTCTAATTGTGTAACAACTTCGAAAACGTTTACACAAAATTTATAGAAAAGTTGGTTTCCTGTTATATTAAGTTAACCCTCGTTAAAGTTTTCTAAAATTGATACACTGATCAATCAAATTGAGCGTAGCCAGAAAAATCCGAAAAGTAACCTATCCATTCCAAGTTACTCCAATTGACGTAACTGTTCTATGCTATTGTAATCGTGTCTTTTCCAATGACAAGGAAATTCTACGGTACGGGACACATTCGAGCGGAAAGGGAACGGACGGGAACGAAACGGGAACCGCGACGACTCGATCGTGATTGTTGCGCTGGGTATTTGCAAGTCGCGTTCCATATGTAAAAGGCAACGGGCATCTAACTCGGAGAACGTTCGGAATGGAAGTCTGTTTCATTTCGCGAGAAACACGAACGACAATGCGACCCGTCTCACGTAGTGAATAAAAATCACCGTTCGTTGCAATCCATCGAAACTTTTTCCTTTTCCTCTGCTCTTTTTTGGAAAATTTTTCTCGTTACTCGTTTCAGCCAGAACACTGAACGCTACTGCGATCGTAAAAATTAGCCGAACAAAACCGTGTTTCAGATAAAAACGCATACGAAAGGCAATAGTTGAAAATGGTCGTCTTGTATGTTTTATGAAACAAAATACATTTTCACATTCAATGCATCTGTATATTCTAAAAAATCAATAAATGAAAGCCTATACAATTAGTTTCCTTCAAGCAATGACTGCGACGAAACAGTTTATTAAATGAGAATACGTCAAAAATGAAAGAAATGTAATCAGTGCCTTTAATTTAAAAATAAAATGTAACAGAGAATCTGAAAAAGCTGTATTGAAAAAGAATATACATTATACTATACTGAAATTAAACAATCATTCTTTTAAAATAACCATTTAACTTTATTTTTAATTTAAAAATAATAATTATATATTTTTACAAATAATTTTTAGCTATTTCTTGACAAATAACAAAAACAATTTTGTTGCTCCCATTTGCATCACGAAAGGAATAGTGTCACTCTTCTAGAAGAGCTAAGCGCAAACATCTTCAGCGTCAAATATCGTTACACAATATTCAAAGGATGAAAAAGCACGTGACATGAAGGGGTGGCTACCTAATGTAGCGTGCGAAGATAGATGGGTTGCCGCGGCGAAAGTTAATTCGCGTTTTCACTTGGATGACCACCGGGTCGATTGAAAGCGTCGCTCGTTCGTGCGAATAACGGTCACCGCAACGTCTCCTAACGACGTCGTTATCGATTTGTCTGTTCTAAACCGCGACTTCGCAAAGGGTGAGTTTATTAACTCGTTATCGAGCATGTGGTGCCTCTTTGGGAACCTATGGCTGTCTCGATTCGCGCCTAAATGATAAAACATCGATACGGTCGCTTGGTTCGTTGGGTCCCGCGAGAGCTATATTTCCTCGGAGGCCCTTATCCTATAAATAGGTTAAATAATATTAAATAATTTCCAAGGAAACGAGAATCTACTAAAAAAGCTATAACAAACATATATTTGGATAGCACTACCTTTCACACCTGCAGATTCGGTACGAGTTGACAATGACAGCATAAAAAGAACCGAGTTATATACTGTAACACGCAAAGAGTGCGCGGTGACAGGTTTCACCGAACGAAACATCGATACGGCCGCTTGGTTCGTTGAGTCCTGCGAGAGCTATATTTCCTTGGAGTCCTTATTTGGATAGACGAAATTGAGGGGTGTCCATCAATAAGGAGACAGCTCCATTTTTTCACATTTTTAGGGAATTAAAAAACACGTTTTAAAATTCAGATTTTTAAATTTTTCTTTCTTTTTCTTTGTTTTTTTTTCATATAATAGCATAGATACCTAATTATCAAATTATGTCGTTCTGGATTCCATCTTTCTTTTTCAGAGTGGTGAAAAGAGCATTAATGTTTGGAGCTACCATCTACTTGCGCCCCCTTCTAAAAAAACGCCTGTTTAAGGGATTTTTCGAATGAAGGGAACAAAATTTTCTTTCAAACACATGTTTCTTTAAAACATTTGGCAATACAAACAAACCATGTAGAATACAATAAATCGTAAAATTAGTGCAAAATTTATTCTTCTTCTTGTTCTGTCTCCGTCAAATTAACATCATTAGTTTTTCTAGCGATCAGAGATGTCTCCTTACTGCACCACGAAAGAAAGAAATTTGTTAAATCCGTGATTATATTCTAACCTCAAACCCATAAAAAAATGGAGCTATCTCCTTCTTGCAGCACACCTCTCAATTGTTAACAGTCAACAAAATCTTTTCAGTAAGACGAAGGACGACTTTGCGCAAAGCAATGCTTCAAATTCAACCGCTTTCTGCAGTCGATCATCCCAAGACCTAGTCTGCTCGCTTGCACTTCCTGTTCCTTCGCCTGCTTCGTACACGGGACACGTTTTCCATCCTACAGAGGTTTCAATAAAAAACATCCCGGATTTGTCTCTAATGCTTTTTGGCACGTTCCAAACGACATAAGAATAACCAATCCTCGACTACAACCATCTAATTCTTCTTCTGCGATTTCGATTCCTTCTCATCCATCAAAGCTATATGTTTTAGCACTGTCTACCAGCGAACCAGTTAGACCTCTTTGTATTCGATTAAACCATATATAGTGTAAGCCTTTCTTGCAAAATCATTCTCCCTTCGTTCTCCAGGTACGCAAGATTGAGTTGGCATGTAACCTACATAAACTATTACATCCTGCATGGTGCAATATTTATTCTATTTCCGTTTGCGTGGAAATTCGTTCTTCTAACGGCGTTGAAGTTTCTGCTCATCGCGCAGAGCAATAAAGGGGTTTCAACGACGTGCATCCACGAGAGCGGCCCGTGTGGCGAATAGGAAACATCTTATCCAGTTAGCGTAACGAACGCAAACTAATTAACAAGCTATAAGTCGATTCCGCCACGGCAACGAATTCAAAGCCGTACACGTGCCGATTGGACCGATCTAGGAGCTAGCCCTCGACCAGGCGCGACGTACTAATTAAAGGGCAACTTCGGAATGCAAGCTGCGGCGAACACAGGCGATATATAGGCGGCTGGGGGATATTTGCCCATGTAAATGGAACCTTTCGTGGAACCTCTATTCGCGAATGGCTCGGTCCAGGCTCGAATCTATCTGCATGATTGGAGGACTTAAGATTAAATCTCCTTGTGCACGTCAAAGCTATTTGCATTAGACGGAGCTGTCTTTATCATACACGTATCCGTTAAATTAATATATAAGGTATGTTCGAATCGACGGATGATAGCTTGAGTACATGTAGTGACAAATCAAGCAAGACAGTAATAGCAAACAGAAATCAAGAAATTAGTAGGTCAAGAAATATTAGGAAAACTTTATTTTATCGCAGCAGGTAGTCGAAGTAAGATCGACCTATTTTGATCAACGTTTCGACATGTTCCCTAGTTCAAGAATGTCTGAATTTATACAAAGATATAAACTAAAACTAGGAAAATAAGCAATAGGTTAGTGCAATTAGTAAATAAGTTTGTATGTATAAAAGTGTATCAAACATAAGAAAGTTTGTTACAATTAAGACAGTATTATTTTATGATACAGATTTTATAAAGTTTTAAATGTTTATATATTTTATAACAGATATAAAATGTAAGATATCTTAAGACAAACGTAAAACATATTAGTAATAGTTTAAGAGTTACTATTTGTTAAGAAAGATCAGTGTAATAACTATGTTAATGATTACTCACTTTAATAAACGAACAAATGTCTGAATTTCTTCTTCATAACTTTTAATTTGGCCTGCCTGGAATTGGCAATCTATCGTTTGGCTACGTGTAATAATAGGCGTGAGTAGGGAAGTGATATCAAGTAGGAAACCAATAGCCAACAGGTTTCTAATTACAAAGACAAGCTTTATTTCATCGCAACAGATAGTCTAAGTCATTCACTCATTTTTAATAATATCTTCAGGCGGTTAAGAATTCCCATTGTGCCCTTACTTCTCAACGTTTAACCAGCTGTTGTTGACACAACCAATGTGCATGCAGACGCAAGCCATGAACTGACTAGCAATATCTACTAAAGACGATACTTGAGGTAATTGTACCGCACTACAGCTTTCATAGCCTACTGTATCCTAGAACAATATTTGCTAACACTTTCTTATTCGTTTCGATGAGTACTATATCCATCCTGTGAAAATTTCAAGGAAGACACTTCGACTACTCTTCGCAACGAAAATCAACACTCTTTTTGCTCCTGATTACATGTATTGAACTATGCATACCCAGAGTTTCAAGAACTAATTTAACCACATCGTATAGAAGTAGTAATGGCGAATACTTACACCCATGATCGCAGCGATAATGATTCAGCGGTTTCGTGGCAAGGTCCACCGGTTACCAATAGAACTCTAATTGTAAGCCTCGACTGGTTCAATTGCTTGCATTGTAACCTATATTTTAACGTATAGAATCTTGGAACCACGCAGCGTCGAACCAGTTCTGCGACGTTATCAGTCAAATAAGTAGAATGGACGGACAGTAGCCGTTTCCGGGTAAGTCTTGCTCGTCTATCGTTGGAATTACCACAATAAACCGGTGATACACGAGGCAGACCCAGAAAGCCTCGCGCTACGCTCCATCGTCGTCACTTACAGATGCAGGCAATTTTTCAACGGAACGAAAAGAAAACTGTTACGTTGCCTCGAGCTTCCCGAGGTAATGGCCGGCAGGATTGTCAGTGTGTTATTATACTTTCTACGTAAATATATCAGCGTCGCTTCCAGGTAAAGTGAGCTTAAACGGTGTGCATGAACGTCGCTGCTCTGGATTCCTTAATGTTCTCGGAAAATGTTCCATTCCTCGAACAAAGTGAAATTACGAAAAATAGGAGCAAAGCGAAACGAAACACTGATTGCGTTTAGTAATCGACCAGGAAGGAGCTTTTATTTATTTCCCACCGAGTGTCTAAGAGAGGACCCCCTTTCCCCTGACACGCTGGATAAGGCTCCACCCGTGAACTCGCATAACTTACTTTAAGAGGAAAGGATTTTCTTCGACCCCGGATCTCGAGAGTAGCCAATTCGAGGTACGCGAAGAGGGATTGCTGCAGATACGGTCTATCATTTCTTATGGAGAAACCGTGCCACGCGCCAATCGTGAATATCGAGGATTCATCGAAATTAGATCTCATAGCGCAGATCTGAAATCGCTTACATCGGTTACGGGGCCCCCAAACTTTTTCGCCGTTCTTAGGGAAAAATCTGGCATGATAAAAGTTAGCTGACTCGGATTCGACGAAGTATCTATACAAAAACTTTCTTCCGAATCTCCCCCTTAATGACCTTATCGAGCAAACGTAACGTTTTATTGCATTTCGCTGTTAGACCCGTCGAACGAGACGCTAATGGCCACTTTGCTGTGCGATGAATAACACAGAGAACATTTTATACATTTTTGTATAGACATTGATATATTAATGTGAAAATGGAGGTTATTTATATGTGTGTGATAACGCAATCAGAAAACATTAGTTATTTGGTCGATATGGATACTACAGTATATGTATAAGTAATGTTACAGTAACTAATAGTATTTGAAACAATCATTTTGCAATTTTTGCTGAACCTTTCGTAAACCTTCCGAGCAATTTCCTCGTTACAATTTGTGTTCAAAGTATTAAAGACATTGAGAAAAAGACAGGTTATTTATAACTAAGCGAATACTGAAAAATATGTAAAGGACATGTATTATTAAATATCTATTCAGTATGTATATATATCTACATGCTGCTAACTTTAAAGTATTAGTTGAAGTCATATTTTATCTAATGTTGGCATTGTTTCATAAAATCAGAAGAATACATTTTCACCAGTGCCTTTAACAATTTCATCGATGACTGTAATTTATTCATAAATAATTGTCACCCCATTCGATGACAAAATAATTAACATAAAAGCAACTGAAAACTTTAAATATTCGTAATAAAAAATTCACACTATCTAAATTAACCCTATATTTATAACCCAACGTTACTCTGAAGTCATATACACATTACCTACATTTTTCATCTTTGATTGAATTCTATCATGAATATGTATCAATTGTGGTTTTAAATCTACACCATTATTTAAATGCAATCTGTTTGCAAGATCTATTTTGCAATCTCTCGCAGAAGGATGTGAAAAATTGATGTTTAGTCAAATTTCCCCATTATTAGTAGTTCTGAGTGGACCTACAACAGGAATTTATTTCAGAAGCCAAACTTAATTTGTGTTATATGTAGAGGATTAACAACCTTATTAAAGAAACGACTTTTTTATTGCGTTTTGTTATTAATCCCATCAACAGAGACGCACTAGTGGCACTTTGGCCGAGATAAATAATATAGACGACATTTTATTGACTTTTTAACAGCGCGTATGCGAGCCATAAATATTTTTAGACGAAAATGGAGGTTGCGATCGTTCGATTCGCCTGGTCCAAACGGCTCCTTTAAAGAGTTCGAAACAAGGCGATACTCTGTCCAACTGTTTGCACCGATTGTAACACGTTCAATTGAATAATAAGCATGAAAAATTTACACGGAACGCATCCGTTATTGATTAAGCCTCCGGGACTCAACGTAAAGTAAGGGTGCCCTCGCGTAGGGAGCTCGAGTGGTTCCCGAGGGTGTCTATCCGTCCGTACGTCGTTCTCTCCACAAGTCTGAGAGCATATCGTGTACCCAGCCAACGAAAGACGCATAAGTGTTAGCATGATCCCCCCTCTACCCACTAACAATGTCGCTGACATGAGACAGACTGAAAAGGGAGGATTTTCTCCGGTACATCAAAATGCACATTCCACGAAAACAAGGATTCCTTGAAGCAAATAAATTGTGACCGTTACTTTTACAATAACTTGCAATTTAACAGTGTAAGTATATACCTTGCAGTGAGGCAAATTTAATAAAATACTCATTAACGCGTTGCAATCTCATACATACTTGAAGTCTTATTCTCGTTCTCGATATTTTGTACGATATTTTGTTGGCCGATAAAGTGGTCAACAAACAATCCGTTTACAACCATTACTAACAGAATGAATATTACTTGAAAAACTGTGTTTATTAACATATATCTTTCAATTCATATACCAAACATGTATTACACAGTATCAAACAATGTCCAATGGTGGAATTCTTATGAAGAACCAAACAGTTGTTTTCAAATCAAACAAACATGTATCGAAATAAGTTTTTACTTTCATAAACCAATTTTGCAAAACAAAGAAAGAACACGTTGACTTTGTGTTACAATTATATTTTTAAATAATTACTATCAAATTAGAGATGGTTTGGTGAGTGAATAATGAATAAAAATTATATGTTCGAATAACTATTACGAATTTATAATGACATGGTCGTAAAATGGTTGGAGAAGTTATTTATTCGAATAATTCATTGTGAAGTTAAAGATAAAATATAGTATTGTATAAATGGAAATCCTTTAATGATAATTAATTTTCAAGATGTCAAATTATTTCTGTTCACGAATCATTATTTCGGTACAATTATTATAATCATTATGATACACGTTACATATGTTTCTTTCCATCGAATTTGAATTATTCAGCATGAGTAAATGTGGAAAATTTATCAAATTTTATCATTTAAATGTTACTAATTATAATTGAATATTCAGTTGATTTTCACTTCTCGACACTCTAATTTCATTAGGTACAATTTAATTGTTTCACCACAGAACAATTTTCCTATCTGAAGCGCATCTTCAACTTAAAAAATTCTGAGTTCTCATCAGTTTTTCTTAGAACACATTATTCTATTATATAATATGATTGCAAAATTATTTCTGAAAAAATCTAAAAATAAATAAAAAGAAATGTGTTTTATTATTCACTTGCACGTTACATCTGCAGACTCCAGAAGAAATCTCAACAGAGTTTTCATTATAAAGTCCTTTTGACAAATAAACAATCTGCTCTGGAAAAAAACAATGAATGATTTGTAACACTACCATTGATTAATGTACACCACAAAAGTCAAGAACTATCATTTTCAAACCAAACGTATACTAATTTTAAATTTGTCTTACTCATATAAAGCACGATTCACTTAATTCAATGCAGTGTCTATCAAAGCAAAAAAGTAGCAGCGGTTTTCAGTTCTCTCGCTCTAAAGCGACATAAGTTATCGCGTTCATAGCTTTTATGCATCACCGTGTCCACATGACGCTCAGGATATACGCGACGTAAGGGCGAAACACAGTCTCGATGGCGCGAGGGTGAGACTGGACGAGGGGTTGCCGTAGATCCAGCGTACCCCGTCGTCTCGACAAAAGGACGATATATTTTTTACGGACAACGATTCGTACAGCAACGACTCGCGTCGTCTATAAATGTGATGGCGAGCCAAGTACTTTCTGCATTTTTCAATCCCCGATACATTAGGGTTTTATTTGCAACGAGCCCCTGGACGGATGGCGTCCCTCAAACGAATTGAAAACTCCAAACTTCGAAACACGAGGCGGTTCCCTCGAATTTATTGCACGTTTAGAGTCAACGGAGTTGACCTAAAGCTCGATTTTGATAATGTGTACGAAGAACGATACCGAACCGATTTTAAAATACGATGAGCGACCCATTACAACAGCGACTTTGAGAAAGTACTTAGGCGCGCGAGGCAATAAATCTCATTGAATTCGTGGTAGCATGACCGTATGACCGAAATAACGAAACGGTATCGAACGTAACGGTGCGGAACAGGAACGTTCGCCGAAAGTTTGACGCAAGATGCATCTTCGAAATTCAGAAGTGGGTAGTATGACTCCATACCTCACCTAAAACTTAAGCCACCTAGCGAGTATCATCGTAGCGAGGCACGTAGCAGACATCAATTTCTCGATTTCCAGGCACGCTTTGGTAATCTGCCTTAGACTTTGTCTTTGCATACGATAGTAAAATCTTTTCCACTTCAAACGCTGGACTTTAATATCATTTCTACGGAAGGTGCTTCTACGTTTATTTTTGACTTCGCAATTTATTTATAATTTATTTCTGAAAAGGAATAACCAGATTCAAATGAAGATAATAGGTGTGTATATATATACGTCTTTCAATGAAATATTTTTCTTATTGTCGACCAGAATTTTAATTTCTGTTTTTTATTCAATCAAAGCATAAAAACATCTACCTCGATAAAAGAATATACATACATAGAGAGTTTAGCTGAACGTTCTATGACATTATTAATTTTCAAAATTTCCTTCTAAACGTTTCAGAATAACGCTTGTAAGACTTGAATCTTTAGTGAAATGCAAAGTAATTCGGTTTATTTTACCTCAATTTACCAAACTGTCCCCTTAACAATGATCAAATACAACCAACTCTTCGATTGTAAGTTTCTAGCACTAGTGTACTCCAATATTTCTTTATCGATACCCTTATATATTACTGGCTTTAAATACATTAAAAATAATACATTATCTAGTAAATTGTCTGTTATGTTACAAATTCGATATGTTAAATAAATGAAATTTACATTTCTGTTAAACAGAATATACGTACTAACATATCACACAACAAAAAATATATCAATTGAATTATCGTCAGGTGTATATTGCAATAATGAATAAAGTACTATAATGTATAAATATCAATACGAGACACTGTATATCACGATACATGTATTAGTGAAAGTTATGTTATATTTGAAGTTAGGGTCAACTATCATCAACCATAGGGTGAAATATCTGACTCTCAAAACTGACAGCACAGAAATAGTTTGGCAACACTACATGCAGCTAGAATTCCAGTGCGCGGAAAAATGACCCATATCTGTCATTCGTTATCACTGTAGGAGCACATACGCGAGTCGAGAGTATTGGTTAGAAACTCCGCCAGGTATGCTGATAGCATAAATTTTTATATTTACCCTGTCGGTACTGAAAATTAGATGATGCTCGTTTTCTTCGGTATTTTCATAAAAATATACTAGTATACGAGCATACTTGCGTCTTTTGCTAAACCACTTCCCATCAAAATCGATTATTTTATTTAAAATCTCTCTATCGACTACGCGTCGGTGATTATTGGATTATCAAAAGTGTCTTAGCTAACAAGTAACGTTGTACTAAATAAAGAATTTAGTAGTGAGCGCTTTAAACAAAACAAAAATGAGATTTCATTCTCCTACAAACAATTCAATTTAGTCAGTGATTAAACACAGTATAATTTTCTGAGGATAGTGATAACAAAACAGCGTAATATGTGTGTGAGTGATAAGCGTAATATGGTTTCATATGGCCTGTATTTGTGTAAACACTACACAATTATGATACGAAAGTATGGTAATAGACGAAACTAATTTGTCGAGATAGATATTTCACATAAGCACGATAAATAACATATGCAATATATTATTGCATATGTTTTTAAACATAAATATACAAGATATGCAACATAAAAAATGTACTTTTATAGTACTCTAATTTCAAAACAAATTTCCGTCTACGTCCCATTCTTTTAACTATTTTTTATAAAAATATGCATTTGCATAGAGCAGCCTAGTTATTGTTTAATTGTTATTTTAATGTTATTACTATCTCATAAGTTTATTTCACAAATGTCGTGTATCATTTCTAATTTCTGTAAGTACTCAAACAATTAGAGTGCGTACCTCATTCGCTTACTTAACAAGCAAGTATCAAGTCTGTTATTATTCTGGAGCACCCTGTAATCGTGTCCGTATTATATTTTCCATGTCGTGTATTTTTTTACAAGGCAAAGGATGCCACAACTCCCACCCCCAATTCACACTCATCGAGGCTACTGATCTTTTCACTGCGCCTCGGGTGGGTGTTTGTGCTGCCACCCTTAATTTCCCATCGAACATGTATCTTTCCCGCAAGCACGGGGGAGCCCGAGTAAAGAAAAGGCGAGCAACGGATGCTGTATCGATTGAAATTTAATATCTGGTCTCCGATGTACCCAGGGATCTCTCTTGTAAATAGAGGGGGACGTGTCCCTCGACGTTTTTCTCGGGGTGTCTTAGTGCACGATTTCACGGAATGTTCGCGGTGGGAAAAACCTTTTCCGAATGGACTTTCAAGTCGCCTAGTTTGCAACCGAAGCTGCGTAATCACGCAATGTAAGAATCGCGACAGTTATTGCCGTGACAGTGAATATCAAATTTAAAGTCACATTAGCGTAACGTTCCAAATAATTGTCACATTTATAGAATTGCAGAATCAATAAAAACAGTCTGCGATGTATTCCTTTATCAAATTTAGGAAGAAGTTCTCTAGATGTTGTTTTTACACCATCATTAGTCTTGGTATACTATTTTACCTTTGTTTTAAATTCAACCCGATTGGTGTTTCTATAAAGAAAGAAGGGTTTCGTATTCTTACAGATTTATGCAATACAGGTTTATTTTTAACTTAAGAATCAATCGACGGTACGTTACTTTTTCTAACTGATCAAACTAGACACTTGGATTTTTCATACATTTGAAATGTCTAATCAACTATAGGAGCATCTGTCATTTTCTTGTACCATTGCTTTCCCATTTTTGGGAATAATTCTTTTACTGATTCAAGATATATGTCAGTCTTTTGAAGACATTCTCGTGTTATATGACTAAGAGATATTAATTGTGTATGAATACTTCTTTATAATAGTAGAGGATAATTGGCACAATAAAACCAACTCAATGTTGAATTAATTAAATTTAGTAGCACGTCTTCCAAAAAGCTTTGACACCCTTGCTCTACACCATAGGTTCCCAACCTTTCTTGGCCCACCGCCCCCTTTTTCAAACAGTGATTCGACGGCGCCTCTTTTAGGTGAAATATACTATATTACTACATTATACATATATTGAAAAACAAGGACAGGTTTTTATTAAAATTACTTTATTGAAAGATATTACGACATCCCAGATTCTTCTCATCTCTCACTTTTCGACCCCGAGACTTCACTTTTGCTCTGTCAAATAGTATTATTTTTATTCGTCGAGGACCTCACATTCATAAATCTATCGCGTCACGAACGTCGCCAAGGACAAACATTGAAATAGAATGAGATGAAGCGATAATGAGCGACGATTTGAATGCATTGACGTAGACGTAGATTCGGGGTTTACATTATGCAGTTCAGTTTGTGGGTGCTCGGCAACTTACGATTACTGAATAGTATCAATCAGAAAAGTATTAGTAACAAGGCTACATTGTACCAATATCTACTTGTAATACGTACTGATCTTGCTTAACACTTTATCTACCGGGCTATTTAGAAACAGTCTTTAATTCAAAAAAGAATATTCTACAGTAGCATAAGCCAATCTAGGCTGACAATAATTCCTCCATACTGTTACTGGGTACATTGAAAGGCAAGTCTGTTTCCAAACACTAAACATTGTAAGTAGACAATCATCAACACAGTAAATAAATTCGAATAGCTAAATACTGGAATTAAAAAGCCTATAAATAGGCTCCCGGTAAATAAAGTGTTAAAAGACATTTATAACATTTGTTGAACATTGAAGATATTTGTTAAAATATGCGTTCGAAGATTTTGAATACACATTAATCAAACTTTTGGCGCGTTTTTGCGAGTATTGCCCAGGGGGCGGCAGTTGGTCCTCAGCACCCCTCAAATTTGTCTTCGACCAAAAGCGCCCCCTTAGATCTCTTCAACGCCCACCGGTGGGTGGTACCGACCCCGTTGGGAACTTCTGCTCTACACCATCTTCGTACTAACAAATATCATTCCACAAATATGCGTAAAAACACTAGGAAAAGGTATCGCGTTATTATGGATTCGAAACACGTCAACTAAAAGGAATCTTAAGTCGTTGAGCATTCACCGACAAGGGCACATTTCGAAACGTTCGTACGAGGTATTTATACAGATCCATACGGACGTTCACATTCCATCGCGGTACTGAAAACCGAAAATGCCATCGAATAAAGCACACGGGGCCGAAAAGCACGGTATAAAGAAGCCGGCTCGCGACTTGGTCCAAGAATGCATAATGCAACGAAGAAATTACAAGTTCAACGAAGGCAATAAATTGCATATCATCGGGGGCCCGTTGGTCGGGCACACGGTTAGCGTTTCCATGCAGATTTATCAAGACGATAAAAAGGCTGATATCGCCGATCACGGTACTCATCGGCTACGATGGGTCCTGGTCCATTCGTTGCACATATTTAAGTACCTCTTCCGACCACTCTGAATCGACACACGACGACGAGTCCGCGGATAACGAGGACGTTCCGTACGCGGAGATCCAGTCGGACAGCGGCCAAGGCTTATACCTTCTCGATGCTCTCCGACTATAATCGACTTTAAACGATCGGCCTTGCCGATCCTCTGGACATCGTTAGGCAACCACGATACGGTGGACGTCGATCTCCCGTCTCATACATACGGGAACGAAAATTCCGTGGCGGCGACGACCAGAACCCAAACCATTGCGTGTACCGCTCGATTTTAAGCCAAATCGAAACAAGGAAATCCAGATTGGGGGGGGGGGGGGGGGGGGGAATAACGATGTGAAATTCGCCATCGAGTTGGAACGGTTCGACAACAATCACGTGTGGGACCTTTTACAACTTTACGAGGTTATATATTATAGCACTGTTATTGTCGTCATTTCTGCATCAACACGATTTGTATTTGTATCCTGTGTTCGTGTGCAATATTTTAGCGTGCCAGGAGTGTTCTCGTAACACGTTGACTTCCACGCTGAATTTCTATGTAAGTGCCTCTTGTACATAATACTACACGGTTTGTCTAAAAAGAAACCGAACTTTGTAACCGTGTAACTGTAATTAACATTTCGAAGGACCTTTGCAGCTCCTGTTTTGGTAGTCCGTTTAGTACGGCGGTTACAGCGGCCTGAATCTCCGAAATGTTGCTATAATGTATCCCTTTCATTGGAATTTTCAATTTTGGGAAAAGGAAATAATCGCAGGGAGACAGATCAGGCGAGTAGGGTGAATGATCCAAGGTAACAATGCCAATTTCAATGAAAGGGACACATTATAGCAATATTTCGGAGATTCAGGCCGCTGCGCGCTGTAACCGCCGTATTAAACGGGCTACCAAAACAGGAGCTGCAAAGGTCCTTCGAAATGTTAATTACGCGGTCTACACGCTGTATTGACGCAGAGGGAGATTATTTTGAGTAAATAAACGTGTGTGTTAAAACTTTACTTGTACTTTTTTCTTTTTATAGCAAAAGTTTGGTTTCTTTTTAGACAGACCGTGTATATCTTTGAAAGTAGAGAGTGGAGAAGCAAATGAATTCATGAATATTATCTAGGTTCCTGTTTCAATAACTTTCATTTCGCAGCAAAAACGTTGTCAATAATCCAGTAATTTTAAAGAGATGTCTAACGTATGTATATATGTATATGGCCGATTGGATGGTTATGGTGATAAAAAAGTTCTCAATATTTACTCAAATTATAAGGAAATTTGAGGTAATTTGGGCACTATCGAGAATTGTGTCGTGTGACTATTGTGTTTGTGATAAGCCAGAACTATTGGTGTTACGATGACAGTTAGTGAAAGTTACATTATTTTCTCATTGCTGTCTGGGCTTTGAGCTCACAGTGACTTATTTATGTCTTGAATTTTCCATATACTCGACCTTTACAAGATGTCCATAGAGAATTCTTTTTCATAAAAGCAACTCACTCCTTTATTGAATAAAGTATTCTGTCTTGCGTATATTAATCCTTTACTCGAGAGGTGACTCTCACAATCAGTCACCATGCAAGTCTACATTCCAGGTCCACGGGCAGCGCGCAAAAGGTTGAACAATGATATAAACACAAGTATATCGTTCAATTCTTAATTTAATACAATATTTGCATTTAGTATAATTTATTGACATAAAAATAGAACAGATACTCAGATACATTTTACATCGACAACTTACAGTAAATGCAAATATCGAATTAGCTTTTAACATTATACACCTGAAGAGATTTCGTAAAAGAAACATTAAGAATAAATCTCTAACATAATAAGTAATTTTATCTAAGGTGACAAATATCATCTTTGGTTGAGCTGAAAAATCTAATAATAACATTCATATTTAACAATATCATCGATGATATGAAATAGTAGAAAATTGATTATATATTCGAATTGCTGGATTTATTGTAAGTATTCTAAAGAAAAGCTATAATTTTGAAGCCTCTGTCGCCAGTGACCGCTATTGCGGCCACGTGTTAACGAGCAAACAAGCCAGTGGTCGAGTAAACCGCAAGATTTATACATTGCATAACATTTATATAAACTGTTAACGCAGTGTAGTAGATTGCAGGTGAATATTTAAATTGAGTTTTCTCTACGCTAGGTAAAAGAGCGTAAAAGTCGGAGAATCTCTAAACGATGTGACACCTATGTACTCGAATATAACCACGGGGGTAGATAACAGTCTCCTTTGCATTTATGGTGCACTAATCGTAAAAATGCTAATGAAGCACGGAAGAAGTCCGCGGTCTTTTACAACTACGATACTCTAGTTACCAATCTGTTAAGGGGTTATATATCGTCGAAAAAGAAGCTCAATTTTAAGAATTTACTGTAGTTGAATCACTAATTTCTTAAAATCCTTTTAGACTGGTTGACAGTATAATTTATAAACAAGTTATAAAGCAAAATTATAAATAAATATTGAAAGCCTATGTTACAACTGTAGGCATCTATGAGGTAGTAGTGTGATGCTTATGGGTGGGACATCGGACTGACCAGATGCATCTTGGAAAGGGGAATTGAGTAGGTATGCAAAGAATATTAGCATGGCTAATAATCAGTTACTTTAAATTTACCTGAACTTTCTTTTAATACAAATATGTATGAAACAAAAAAAAATATGTAAGTAATGATTTTCCCTCTGTCAAAAGTTGCCAAGTTATTTTATTTCAATGCAATAATCTCTATTTCTTGCTATCGTAATAGGTTTTTCTTGAAACTACTTTTTTCGGTACTGCATGCAAACTTTCTCAGTACTGAAATATTTAACTGTATTGCTTGAACTGATAAGGTTTTCAAAAGAAGATGGTTTTTGCTGGAAACTGACGATGGAGAATTTATTAAATATTATAAATTATTATTTTTGACGGCACCTTGAATTTAAAAAAAAATCGTGAAATATCAACTACACATTCAAAGTGGCACCATGTTGTCAGTATTCGATACTTCACAAGAAACTCTACGTCAGTATCCATACAATATTGTTTTATTTAAGAATCCATAAGTCTGGTCAGTTTCAAATTGGAAAGAAATTTCTAATGAACAAAATTTTAATAAAATGGTTTTACCATAATTTAGTGTTATGTAATTAACTTTGTTTTAATATTCTTTTTCAGACTCGCAAAAGAAATACCTAAGAACCGACTATATTTTGGTCATCCAAACCAGAACACCCCTTTAAACTCGCGATGCATTTTACTTCGTGAGGGAATAAGAAAAATTTCCATCCCGATTGCAGAGATCGAATATGTAGCTCGAGTCTTCACCTTCGAGTGGCAAACGTTCAGCAGTTGTCGCCTGGCTATTCGAAATCTCGAAGCTGGTACGCGGAATCTCACCTAGGCGAAGAAATCACAGGGAAATAATTTTCGATTTCGGACGAGTGCGTCACTCCTAACCGAACCGTGTGAATCAAATCAAGCAAAGTGAACAGGAACACAGGGAACGAAATAAAAAGGTGGCATAAAATCCGGAAATAAACTCGTTTATGGACAGCCGAAGCGAGAGATAAAGGTGTCCACGTTCACCCCCGGAAATTGATATTCGCGAAAGAGTGTCGGTTAATCGAGCGAGCGAGAATCGTCGTTTTAGCGAGGCGACGAAACAAAAGGCACGGAACACGATTTTTCATTCGCGATCGACCCTCGACGAGTCGACTCGATAACCACGTTTTCGCGGGATTCGAAGGGCGGACAGAAAGTAACAGAGAGAGAATCCCGAATCCTTAAAGGGGTTGCACGATATTTCCGCTTTAAGGAGTACTCTCGTATTTTGGTAATGTTTGAGAATTGTTTTACGAAAAACTATAAAACATACAAAATTAAATTGTTACATAAGTGTTTGCTTATCATATTACTAGACAGACATAAATTTTGAAAGCTTTTTCTTCACTTGAACTAATAATGTAGCAATTTGAATCTTGTGTTGGGAAAATCGTCCCTCATTGGCGAATTGCATCAATTCTAACTTCGGAACAGTTAAAATAAATTTTAAACTCAACGATATGCGCATAAAATTAATGTAAGGAATTTACTAAATTTAATATATAAAAAATTGCGGTTATTTTTTTAGAGCAAAAAAATATGTTTGAAAATGATATGGATTGTTTATATTTAAAAATTATAATGTTAAATTTTACACATTTTGCGAATTAAATAGCGGTTCCTGTATGACTTTCAAAATTTATATCGGAATAGTGAAAATAGTTGATCTAACAAGGAACGGTATGCAAAAATGTTATTTCACAGTTATGGAAAATCAATTTTATAAAACGGTATCTACAAAATTGAAAAGAGGAGTGCTTGCCTTGCGAATTTAAAACTAAATCTTATTCTTCGAATGGAATGATCACAGAGATATTTATATTTTACATCAACGGAGGTATGAGCAAAACTATAAAATAAAAATTTTTATGAAAGAGAAATAAGTTCTTAAGAACTAAAATCAAAATGTGTCATAAATTATAATAACAATATGGAAGGCATGAATCGTATAAGAAAATTTATAATATAAGAAAATTTGCAAAAAGGTTATCGAACGATATTCTTTTATATGCAACATATGAGTCTTTTTCATATATGCGTGTATATCAAAAATAAAATGACTATAAAAAAGTTAATTTCAATACTTTTAAGTTAAATGTAGCTCAGAATATCTTGAAAACAATTCCTATAGTACATTATTGTTCTGGTAGCAGATCACGAGCACAAGATACATCTTTATATCTATGTGCCATTAAATGGATAAGTTTTCCACGACATATGGCACCTACAGAAAGTAAAACTTATCATACAAAACCGTGCAAAGTACGTATAAAAAATAAAAAGAAACACGAAACCTCGTGGGAATGCGAAAAATCTTTGGGTCTTCTATACCTTCCGCAGCGTACAAAAAATATCACACACAAGTAGATTATTGGATAAGATTTTGTTATTTCTAAGTTGTAAATTAAATAAAGGCTATTGCATTTTCTACAAAAGAATGTACTTCTTTCATATTATGCTAAAGTTCGTCTCAGATATACGTTGTGCAGTCTAAACATGTTTTACTCGTAAAAATCAAACGTCACAGTTCATTCACAAGGCGCTAAGTCAGTGTCGCAGTTCGTTCATGACAAAGCGTGAAGTAGGTGATGGCTCAATGGGCTAACGTGTTCAAAAATTCTCAACAATTTCGCAATTTTTGTCGTGTCAAACCAGAATCCCCCCTTAAAGGAAAGAAGCGATATCCCGAATTTACAAGCCGGTGGCGTCACAGGCAGCTGGGCCTTCAGCCAGACCGAACCAACCCCCGAGTTGTTTCCTATCTCGAACGTCTCTTCTTCTTCGTACGGCGGCGCGCGCGAGCCAGAACCCGTGGCTTTACATTACATCGTACATTACGCATTACATTACCCCGTACGTTTCTCCCAAGGATGCTGGTGTGGAATTTAGAGCAGCGTACAGAGTGGGTGCTGCAGCTCTCGTGTAACACATCGCCAAATCGACTTTCTTACGACCCTGTATGTTATCCTTTACGCGCGATACTCGCGCGAGGATAACGTACCGACTGGTTGCTCCAGCATTTTCGTAGAAAGGCTCTTCTTTCTCTACCACGGTGACAAACTGTCGCGGCTTTTATGCGCTTTGCGCGATCCAGCCGATGCACCGTATAGCTTCTCGAGAACAATCGCTGCCATCGCTTTCAGATGGAACAGCGTGAATATCCTGCCTGTGCCACTTCAACCCAACCACCGGGGGTTTCACCGTATGCATTTATTTCGGTGTTTTTACGAGCTGTTCGAATACTGCGATAAACTAAAAATATGTTCCCTGATATGTTAATCTCTTTCAGATGTTTCGAAATTATTTTCTTTTTGGCACTGAAGCTGAATGTAAGCTGAGGCACTTTTTTTTTTTATTTTAGCCTTTGAAACCTCTTATAGGTTTATTTTGGCTTTATAGATTGTACAAAAGGTTAACAAAGTGTTATCTTATGATAGAACTGTTTTTTATGCTATAAGTGGAGGTTACAATCGTTTAGGAATTGGAAAATATATATAAACAAGCTTTGATGTTAGGTTTGGCAAAAAAGATGTCTGCTTTTAATGGTAGATAGAACTTTAGTTTGCGTAGCTTGCTTACTAGTTTAGCTGTTTGAGAGTCATATAGGACGCACTGCCATAATACGTGGTCTAAGTTCTCGGCGTATACATTGCATTTACAATTAGGATTATTAATGATATTTACTCGGTACAAAGAAGCAGGAAGGTTATAATGATTGGCCCTGATGCGGTTTACTGTGGAGATAAAGTCCCTCTTGAATTTGATAGGCATGTTGTGAGCAACCCAGGGGGTTTGATATACATTATTGAAATTTTGAAAGTAGCGTGTGCCGTTAATTTGGCTTTGTTCAATAAGAAAAGTTCTAGTGCGAGTATTGCCCATGGATCTGAAGGCTTTGGGACTTTCTTTGCAAATAATAAATTGAAACCAGGTGATTGCACAAGGTTAGAATTGGTTAATACATTTTCCTTGGTAAAAGCTTCGAATAACGAGAAAGAGTTGTAGCTGTACAACTTTTAATTTATTTGTTGAATAAAAATTAGATTCCAATGTACAGAATGAAGTTATATTTCGTGTTAGAATTAGAATTAGAAATTAAATTACAGAGTAAAATTATATTTCAGGATCAACGAACTTGCTATTGCTATTCGCGGATTTTATCGATAGTTTATAACTCGAAAACAATTTTGCCCTTGCGTGAATAATATTTAATTCATAGTACCTACATTTATAATAAAGTAGTTTAAGGCTTGAATACATAAATAAATAAATTACTGTTACACTCCATCATGCATTAAGTGCCAAAGTACTAAACGTTGGGTACATCCATTATTTCTTATACAAATAGAATTGTGCCATCTCCGGCGAACTGTAAACATAACAAAAAGAATATTTGCGTAAAAATCTGCATAGTTCCGGGAGAGAATGGAAAAGCTGAGGTCACTGTTTACAATAGCGCATAGAACACGGTATCTTGGAGCCAGCAGGAACGGTCTCAACGAGTTCCACAAACGGTAACGCGGCATCTATCTAAATGGAGTCGAGCAAGGGAGGACACGCTATCTGATCTAGTTCGCTACCTTAACACTGGAGATTAGCCGTCGTCCCCCTTATTCTTTTTGGAATCGGTCTGAAAATCCTCCCCGGTCACCCTGGGGAGCGTTAAGCACGTCCCTGTCGTCATTCAGACGTCAAAAGCACGTAATAGCGGCTCGGTCGAGCGGACGTCCATAAAACGCAGCGTTTCGACGTTGCGTCTGATGACAACATTCGGTAAGTATAAAGCAAATCGCGCGAAACACAAAACAGCTTTGTGGGGAGGAGACGGGACGTGGTACACGCGTCGTTTGAAACCGAAAAAGAAAAGAAGCGCATCACGCAAGGATACATTCGAGGGAACATATTTGTCGAGAGATTATCAACCAGTTCGAAAGGGATACTAGCTGCAATATAACGTATTCAAAGTGGAACATTTGTATGCTTAGACAGCGTAGGGGTGCACATTTTCATCTGAAATGAATACTTTATATTTCACTTTCATACATCAAAAGTATTGCATGCCATTTTATAACTGGAAGGAAATTACATATGTAACATAAAAATACTCTTGTCGTTCAAAGCAAGTAAACATTAAACTAACGGTTCCTACAATGAGTTTCGTATGATGCGAACAAATGTTTCTCTAAAAATTATAATTAATAATTGCAAAACTGAAATAAAAGAGATATTTGCATACATCTACCAGTCATTACTTTTGAATCATAACTTTTGACATTATTTTTCGTCAATTACCAATATACATATAGTCATAAACTAATAATCAAGTAAACGATGCCACATTTTATTTCTCCGAACCTATGAAAATTATTTTATGGCTGACCAAAAAAACACATTATTTTATTCTATTAGTTTGTACATAAACAATTGTTTTATATGTAACTCAAATTATAAGTTACGTTCTGTGCTTAAATTTTGAAAAATGTTCACGTATCTATAAACTTTATACGTTGCAATAACGCATATGAGACAGTAGCAATGTTCTTACGGTATCAACTGACAATACAGTGTAAATTATTTATCATTCAATTATTGTAATTTCTATTGTTTTCATATACACGAATATAGGCCTTCTTCTGCAGAATACAGCTTTAACTTTCAACCGACTTGCTAATTTGTAGTCCAAGAATAAAGTACGTTAAAGCAGTAATTATGTAACTTTCGTTTTACAAAAACCATATAGCCATGAAGGAATACGAGTATTTTGTAATTTTAATTACGAAACAAAAACTGTACAGCGACTAAAAAAAGCGTTAAAGTGTAAACAAGCGTTACAGCGTTAAAGTGTAATAAAGAGTGAATATATACCATGATAGACAAAACCTCTGTCGCGATCCACTGCGCCCGCAAAATGGACACGAACTGTATTTCGGTCTCTTTTATTTGAGTTCATATTTACAATTTGTTTTTTACCTATACACGAGAGTAAAATAAACTCTTTTATGACACTCAGTAGAAATCGACGTAATTTTGCGTCGAGGAAAATCCACAGAAACGTACAGGTGTAAAAATTAAATAAAAGTAAACCATTTTTTATCGAGTTGCATGCATTCATCAAGCGCTATCGTGAACAGAAGACCTCGACAAATACGTTTTGTTTGCTATTTCGCACGATAAATTTCAAAAGCATTTTATCGTCGGTCGTTTATCGTTGATTCAGCAGAGAAAACCGCGTTCTGAACCGATGTAACAAACGGTAAAATATCAGTGCTGCCAAAGCCGTTTTAGCAAACCGAAATTAACAAACAATCCTCGTTCGTATCGTTTGTTTTCTATGGCGAGCAGTAAAACAGTGCAATATAATGCGAAGTCGTGTGGTAAATAATTTCTCGTGAAGAATAAATATCGGAACACATATTTCATTGAAATAAAAATAAAAATTCAATTTCCCGATTTCCATGGCACCAAAATTACTATCTTTTGTTTCTAATTCTAAAGTAAATTTTAATTTTACCTACGCATTTCTTTATTCTTATTTCTGTTAAGAATTCTTAGGTGCCGTATAAGAAAACATACAACTGTATATTTTTTTAAGCGTTCTTGAAATACAGTTTCTGTTATTTTCTTTGATTACTTTCCGTATTAAGTTTACAGTGGGTGTAGAATGTATTCGTACACCGATCAATTTCCCAGAAAACTTTTGTGTGCAATTGTAGTTTATTAACTTCTTTTTATATAATCAATGATATTTTACATATTCTCGGAAGTCTCTAAGATAGATATAGTTCAAACAACATTTACTAGTTAATATAATTTGTGAAATTAACAAAAAAATGCGAAAAGTGAGTAAAAATATAGAAGCAATAAGTATTTGTACGATTCTTATGACGAATCATTTACAGTAGAGTTTGTAACGTAAATACATTAGTTTATTGCTCCGTACGAATTAGAAAACATCAAATTTCCAGTAAAGCACTTTAAAAAAAGGTTCTAATAAAGGAATGGAAAAAGATCCCACTTCGAATAACTAATAATTTAGTTAATTTAATGCTTAGAAAAGTTACAATAATGATAAAATCAAAAGGAAATCCCACGAACGAAGTATTATATACTTGTAAATTAATGTAAATTTCTTTTTTTTTTTAATGAAATATTACAAATTAAACAGTTGTGCGAATACTTATTGCTTCAACATTTCTATCGATTAATTGTTTTTTTCTTGTTAATTTCGTAACTTACATAAATAGCTATTTTTTTTTGTACTCTATCTATTCTAGAGATTTCCGAGAATATGTAGAATGTCATTGTTTATAAAAAATAAGTTAATAAATTACAATTTTACATAGTTTTTTTTGGAAATTGATCGGTGTACGAATACTTTCTACACCCACTGTATCTTCGTATAATTTACTTCCGATGTACTTCCATTTATCTTTGCTTCCAAAGTGTTTTGCTTCGAACGCCACATGATAAATAAGGGTTCGTTTGTACGAGAAAAAGAATTTCCTATCGAGAATTAAGATCAAACAAAATGAATATACGACTTTTATAAAAAAAAGTCGGTGTTTTGGACTCAAAGGACACGAAAGCCCTCGTCGCGTCTGGTCTTGATATTCGTATTTCTATGAAAGGTATTCACATCCCTAATAAGAATCTTGAACCTGGAATCAACGCAGTTAACGAGATGGTAAAGACAGCGATATGACAGGCCACGGGACATGATGAAACGGGTCAGTGGTTCTACTCATCATCCGGGGAACCGAAGCACCCCAGAGGGAGTATCGAGGGTTATTACGGGGAACGTCATCCATCCATTCCCATCAGCGGTACATCCACGTACCGTGTCCGTGAAAAGTCGTTTCCGTCGAAATCACCGCGACGACATAATTCCCGCGATCTCATCAGAGATTGGAACGAGGAAGAACAAACACGGCTCGAGTGGAAGACAAATTGAAGACGCAGCAGACTCCCACCCAGCAACACAATGAACCATCCCCCAATTTTTTTCGTCTACGACTTCTGAATAGTAAGCAAATTCTCCCGCCTCGCTTTTCCTTCTGATACCTTCCTGGAGAGGATGTAAGATCTGACCGAAACTTTGGTTTCTTATCTGGCCCGCCGTGAGTCTTGCTAGTGTGTGAAACGACGGCGGCGCGGCAACTTGGATGAGTAACGAGTCCTCGCTAACGAGAATGAGAAAAAACATGGAAGCGGCTGGGGGGGGGGGGGGGGGGGGGGGGGAAGAAAAGAGCAGAGACCAAGGGACGCGGAGAGGGCAAGGTGAAGATGTTAATGTAATCCAGGCCGTGTTTCCGCGTTTGTCGCTAGTTTTAATCTCCCCCTCTGAATTTGGTATCTCGTTTAAGGTAGACGGAGCTGGGAGAGAGCAATGTAATTATAAAAAGGAAGGAAACGACGAACGGTCCCGGCAGGGAGATGATGGAGGGTTGGGCACCGGTTTATAATCTAACTAGTCATTGGCATCGAGCCGATATTACGCCAAGCCATGATAGACATTTTTCGTACCAAAACCTTCAAAAGCGATCATCCCTCGTTTATTACGGTCATGCTCCCGCATGACAACCTAGCATTAAGGAGGGTCTGATACCCTGTGTCGATCTAACGTGCCCACTTTATATCTCATCGAACACAACGAGCAGGGCTACGCGCGTTAATATTCCTCCATGGACAAAGTGAAATTTGGCGTTTTCTTTCGATACAGTGGCTCGTGAAAGTACTTCATGTATTTCGAATCGAAAGTTTAATGCTTCAAACGATGAGATGCGTTCAAGATAGTTTTGTTACAACGATACCATGCGAGGCAATCTATTTTCTTTTTATCAAATAAAAATTGCAATATTCTTACCTTGTCTATCATTTCTTCAGCTCATAAAACACAAACTCAAATGTGCATTAACAACTGTTTCTTGGTTTATAATTTAACCCTTTGCGGCCGTATGTCTGCTCTCAGCTACCACAATAGAGAACCGTACTTATCTTATATTGTATTCCCCACACTGACAAGATTTAAGCCATTAAACAATAGTAATAGATTCAAAGATATTAGTATAACAATAGATGGCAAGAAAGTGATCTAAAATGTATGATAAAAACATTTAGTAATTATAAGTTATACAAGAAGATATGAACCAGTGGGTGAAATATCAGAATGTTACATTTTTTAAAAACAAAAATATTAAATATTGTTATTTTTCTGTAACAAATTGCAATAAATAGCAAATAATCCAAGATATTTCGTGGAATTCTAAATAATACATTACAAATGGTGTTTAAGTGTAAGTAGGCATTCTCGTTTCTTAACTTTCCCCCGTATTCACCAGACTTGGCTCATTCGGACTTGTCACTTATTTCGATCTCTCCAACACCATCTGGTAAATTCTCAATTTAAAACAACCAAGTTTCAAATACAAAAGGCATTAATAAATTCATCGATTCGAAACCTCTATTATTTTTTTATCTGAAATTTAATAATTGTCTGAGAGACGACAGACATGTATGGAATGTAAAAGAGATTATTTAATGTATGAATTTGAATTTGTTTTTTTTTTCAAAACAAATATTTAATTCAGTTGCAAAAGGCCGAGAATTAATTTGTACAGCTAATAAAAACAAACGAAACAGTTAATGTTGATCGTGACAAATAATGATTGCATCGCTTGAATGATGCAATTCAAGCAAAAAGATATCGTGTACTTGGACGATGACCGATCATTCTACTGCGTGACAATACTCGACCCTATGTGGCTGGATAAATCAAGGAAACGATCAACCTTATGAACTGGGAACCTTTGCCACATCTGGCTTATTCACTGGATATCGGATCTTGAAATTACCATCTGCCTAAATCGATGCAGCACTTCTTAGTAGATTGACATTTTCGCACTGTCGCCGATGTATAACAGTTCGTTGGTAATGTTATTGAATCAAAATCAACGTCATTGTTTCGTGATGAAACAATCTAGGGAATCCATGGCGTAAGGTGATAGAAAGTAACGGACAGTATATCGATTTGCAATGTTTTATGTATATCTATAAATAGTATAATAAATAGTAAATATAATGTATAAATCGGACAGAACTTTCTTCTACTCCTAATAGTTATACGAATATGTTTCTTCAAATTGGACATGTACAAACTTAACATTTATATACATATTATTGCTATTGTAGCAAAGGTATAGTTTTTGATAAAATTATTAGAAATACCAAGGAAATGTGATTTTGGCGTCTTGAAGATTCAATACTAATGCTGTAACATATTAATATGTATTATATAATATGTATTACTCAGATACTTTACACCCTATGTAAAGTCTCGCAGAATCTGTTTTTTTTTTGCCCTCAATGGCTGTAGTATGTGTGTCCGCAGTTACAGTACGGATTTAGCGTATTTAGCAAAGTTATGATAAGAAGAATGTAAATAGAAATATGTATTACTGTAATAACTACACCTACATAGTTAATCACTTTAAATAAATACAAGATACAAGAATATGTTTTTTCTTCGGTGGTTCTAGCAATACAATCAATGTTTGTATTTTAAAAATCCCCATACAACTTCGCTTCTTTAAACACTAAATGATCGCGAGCCACTGTAAATTCTGACGTAATCTCTTCTCAGCTGATTACAAGAACGTCGGGCAGGACGAACCGCATTAATAAAACGTAAATAGGTAATGCGTTACAGCGAACGTAATTTCCTTTGATCCCGAACCCCCTTTAATAACTAGCGCAGTAAGTAGCATTAACTGGAATTGCAAATGTATGTCGTGAGACGGATTACGGTTGATCTGAGTACAAAGATTTCCGTAAGATTCTATTTAAATACTGAACGAATAGCGGTGCTTCTGGAATATAACCGAGTGTACGAAAGGTAAAGCTTTATATCTGCTCGTTCGCCGACTCGCCTGCAATATTCTCCGTAAATCTGCGGAGAACGTTTATGGGTCACTGCTAAAGACCTGTGGAGACCCTCGTGTTCGGCATTCGAAAGCTCCCAGTGCTTAAAGACGCTTAAGAATTACCATATCACCGACTACACGATCTGATTCCACTCGACGTAAAGGAACTCGATCGTTTTGTCGCGAGAGTTGTGGAAACAATGTCTTTAATCTTATGAGTGAGAATTAAATATGATAACCTCGTTTACTTTCTTAGTTTATTACGTTCGTTTAAATTTTACAATTTTATATACTAGTATTTATCAACCCATTTGTCGAATAATATCGTGATAATATATTTGTCATGTAAATTAGCAATGATTTCATCTTTAATTATGTGGTCGAGAAACGAAAAACGACTGATCAAGAGGAAATGGTGAGAGTTATTGCAAACACTTGTAGTAGACTATACAGTCTTAATATTCATTAAATATTACGTATTCGGTCAATAATAAAATATGTAAAATCATAGTTCAGGACTGGGGAATCTTTTGGTCAGAAAATTAAAATTGGGAATAAAAATTTTGTTTTCGTCATTGTAATGTAAATATTAATAATATTTACTTGTTTTTCAATAGCTGAATAAATTGCCTTGTGAGGGGATTTCGATTCGCATAAAAATATAAAAGCTACAGCAATGTATGTATGTTTGTTAACAATGAGTAATTGTGATAAATACCTGTGATGGAAAATTTCTTTTGCACTTATCTGTGGATTCATCTGTGAATAGTATTTCGTGACTTACCTGAAACAAAGAAGGAAAAACAGAATTAGCGACAAAGAACAACAATTTTACTCATATGTAAAACATCATTTTACGTCGCCCATGGTAGCAATTACCGTTAATATTCTCTAATTCAAAATTAATCGAAAGAAGAGGACACTTGAGGTGTATCGTTTCACTAAAAAGACTTTTAAAAGAATCGTCCTGAAGATTAAAAATTTTTAAATTCTCGAAGCCAAACTGATGCAATTATTTTAGACAAGCTAATAGTAAAAATGTTATTAAACAGAAGATTAGACAAAACTGAACACAAATAGCTACTCTGTTCGAGCAATCTACTTAGAGAGAAGAGGCTGTCCTCTCCAAGTTGTTCATCCTTCATTTTATCAACACTGACATATTTACATTATAAATGAATGATAAATAGACAAACAGCGATTTTCTCTACCACTTACTTTTCCCTTTCATCGAAAATATTAAGTTGTCCCAAAAATTTCTTCCCTTTCATTAATAAGTAATGCATACACAATATTTTATGTCTAATGTTACGTTATTGAATTGCGTACGATTCATTTTCCTTCACTGCTGTTACAACGTTAACATCTAAAAAAACAGTTGTCTATTTATATAAACATTACCACACGAAATAACTGAGTGCAAGTCACGGACGAAACTTTTGGGACAACCTAATAAAAAACGTCTTCATTTCCTACGCACATTTATACACATCTCATTCAAAATGTAAAATATACGCTCCTCCGTATATAAATAAACGCAAACAAGTCCACAATAATTGCTCGACATTATAAATACGTCGCGGTTTTCCAATTAGCGGCGCCGGATTCTGCACGAATAGCGGCTGGCGGTTCTTCGGGGAGCGACAGTTACGTCACGAATAAAGCGCCGCTTAACGAGCATACCGCTTTAAGCTGCAACTTTAATGCAACGGGGTTCGGAGCTTAAGTCATCGGCGAATTCGTTTAAATCGACCGACTGGCCGAACTTTTCTGATAATCTATTGAGTATCCACCAAAACGCCGACAGCTCTTATTTTCTTCTCTCTTCCGCTCTTCCCACGGCTCTGTTTCTTCAACGGCGCTATAAAGATTTCGATGTACAACATCGAAAGTGTATCCTTCTTGTAGGTATAGTTAGTTCACACGCACGTAGGTACACAGAACTGCAACGAGCGGCTCAATTTTAAAGTAGCGCGCAGAAAAGTTGTAAGCAGCTTCCACTGGCGGAGCAGATCGTAGAAAAGGGGGATGAAGGGGGGCTCTTATGCACGAAGCAACCTCATTGGCTAAGCCAAACTCAACTCAAACTGCGGACTAACAACTCTGCATAATGAGAAAGTTTGGTGGTTTTCGGTTAAAGAAACTATTCGATTGGAACTTGAGCATCCCCGATGCGGCAACGTGTAGTCAGCACTGAAGCAAGAGTCGATAAATGTATTTCCGTGCGGTCGCGTTCACCTAAAAAACAAATCGAATAACTTCCATAGTAATTCGGGTACAAACGAAAATAGCGTGATGCCTCGTTTTACCTTACATTTCCTAAACAACTAACCGAATTAAACTTCTTTTTTTATTCGTCAAAGCATTTACAATCTGCTTCCCATAAGCAATTAATGAAATTTACGATTATAGAGCTCGTGCTTTGCAAGGATTTCTTTCTATTTCATTGATAACACTTTATGCATAGATGGAAAATTGAAAAATGTTCGTTACCACTAAGAATGACTTTTTTTACAATTCAAATATTCATTTATGAACAGACTAACGGCTGTTGAATAACATAACATATGCGACATATGAAAATACATCAGACGAATATACAGTGGGTGTAGAAAGTATTCGTACACCGATCAATTTCCAAAAAAAAAACTATGTAAAATTGTAGTTTATTAACTTATTTTTTATAAACAATGACATTCTACATATTCTCGGAAATCTCTAGAATAGATAGAGTACACAAAAAAAATAGCTATTTACGTAAGTTGCGAAATTAACAAGAAAAAAACAATTAATCGATAGAAATGTTGAAGCAATAAGTATTCGCACAACTGTTTAATTTGTAATATTTCATTAAAAAAAAAAAGAAATTTACATTAATTTACAAGTATATAATACTTCGTTCGTGGGATTTCCTTTTGATTTTATCATTATTGTAACTTTTCTAAGCATTAAATTAACTAAATTATTAGTTATTCGAAGTGGGATCTTTTTCCATTCCTTTATTAGAACCTTTTTTTAAAGTGCTTTACTGGAAATTTGATGTTTTCTAATTCGTACGGAGCAATAAACTAATGTGTTTACGTTACAAACACTACTGTAAATGGTTCGTCATTAGAATTGTACAAATAATTATTGCTTCTGTACTTTTACCCACTTTTCGCATTTTTTTGTTAATTTCACAAATTATATTAACTAGTAAATGTTGTTTGGACTATATCTATCTTAGAGACTTCTGAGAATATGTAAAATATCATTGATTATATAAAAAGAAGTTAATAAACTACAATTGCACACAAAAGTTTTCTGGGAAATTGATCGGTGTACGAATACATTCTACACCCACTGTATGCTGACATATAACAACAATACAAATCAAATATCTTAGTTGTGATTTTTTATTACAGCCAATCTCTTTTTCGCATATTTATATTTCACGATTTCTCCATCACTGACGAAACTACTATCACCTATATAACTAATTCACAGTGAATTATAAGTAATTCACTTATTATTATTACACGTCGTAAGCTTCATATAACGATTTTCCTTTTTTTCTTTTTGCATTTTCCAGTAAACAAGCGCCTCGTTTGGAAACTACGTGATTCAAGGTTGCTATCGTTTGTACAATTTCGGTTAAATTCCGGTGACTTCCGTGAAACGAATTTGAGTAGCCTTCGGCAATTCGAAACGATCGTGGTTGGAGTTCACGGGAAATAGAATAAAACCTTCTCTCGCCGATTCGTAAAATTGCATGTAACCGCCCCGTTCTACGGATCCCAACCGCCAATCCTTCAATCCCCAAAATCCTATACCCTCTTTCAACATCTTCCTTTCGATCCTGCGTTACTTTTGTACAATCGGTTCCGGTGGTGGGAACAGTATTAGATATCGATTCGACAGATAGTATTAGGTAACCGTGCGGATAAATAGGATTTCTTACTTGAAATAAACTCGATCTGTGCTTTTCGATCTACCTTTTCTGTATTTTTACGTACAGAGTAATAGTACCTCAGATATCTTTGAAGCTGTAAATTTCACAGAAATACTTGCTGAAATAAAATTGTACAGTACGAAGGGGGCCATCTGGTGGCGATAATTGTTTTTCTGCGGGTGAAAGTACTTCGGCCATTTGAAGGTTACCTCCATTTTTTTAAATAGATCGTTATGTTTTTGCTTCCGTATAGATAGAGGATCCTAAACGAGTTCAACGACCTATTATATAAGATTACTGGAGATCATAGATGGGCTAAACGTCAAATTCAAAACAATAGGTTTTCTCTTAATACTGTTTTATTTACTGATGAAGCAACATTCTCAAGCCACAGGAATGTTAATTTGCATAACATACATTTATAGGCAGCGAAAAATCCACATTGGCTGCGACAGGTTGAGCATCAAAAACAATGGTGTGTGAATGTATGTAGCTGTATCATAGTTCATAAAATTATTGGATCTTATTTTATCAATAGAAATTAGAATGGCAACATCTATGCTAATATTATTAAGGATACATTGGGTCTTTTGCTAAAGGAGCCTTTACTTACACGACAAACCATGTGGTATCGACATGATGGATGTCCAACACATTATTCGTTAATTTCGCAAAGGGAACTCGAGAAAAAATTTCGAAATCGTTGGAGTGGACGCGGCGCGGCGGTCTAATATCGTGGCCAGTTTGTTCACCAGACTTAACACCTCTAGATTTCTTTCTGTGGAGAACACTGAAAGATAAATTGTACAAAGAAGTACTAATTACACGTTACGACATGCATCAGCGAATTATTGCAGATTGTGCGTCAATAAGTTCTGATGCTGTAAAATTTGGAAGTAAAAAGAATCTAATGTTGCATTGACAGTGATGGCCACCATTTTGAACACTTACCATAAACGTATGTTTCATTTATTACCATAAACAATAAGAAAAATCATTTTTGCAAAGTGATCAACTCGAAAACCTGTCCGGCAGCAAAATGTAAAGGCTTTCATCGATTTCATCGAATTCAGCCCGAACATACGTGAAATAGTACAATTTTGCGATAAAAAGTGCAATAAAGTGGTAAAAAATGGAAGAGGGTCAAACATATATTTAAGCTTTTAAGAGGCAACGAAGCCCTACCAGATGCAAGAAGATTCAATCCGATTGGTGAATTCTTTTCGGAATAAGAAGCAATACAAAATTTTTCGGTTGTTTGCAAAAAAAACAACGGGTAAAAATTGAGAAATCCCAAAATTTTTTGGTAATGGGACCACCCCGGATACATGCTCTACAAGATGCAACAGGTTTCATCCCGATTGGTCAAGCCGTCTGGGCGTAATCGAGTAACATACATAAAAAAAAAATAAATAAATATACATGTCGAATTGAGTAACCTCCTGCTTTTCGAAGTCGGTTAAAACCCGTAAATATTATCACCTTTCTCTACTTTCTATGACCTTCAATGACCTTATGTAATAGGTCGTTGAACTCGTTTTAAGATCCTCTATCATGATACAGAAGCAAAAACATATCGGTCCATTTAAAAAAATGGAGTAACCTTTAAATGTCCCCAAAGTACCGCCACCTGTAAAAAATCTATTATCGCCACCAGATGGCCCTTCGTACTGTGCAATTTTATTTCAGCAAGTATTTATGAGAAACGTATAACTTCAAAGATGTCTGAAGTGCTAATAGGTATTGTCCTACCCTGTATAATAATATTAAGATTACAATTATGAATTTGGATTATTTGCCACATCGAATATCAAAATTTCCCCCGAGAAGTTTCCATTGCAGAATAATTCAAACTTAATGCAGGGTTGAAAGTGGATAACAATGAAAACATTTTTATATTAAATTCTGTACTATTTACAAAAGGATGATACTCCTTGATATTTCAAGTAATCTATCAGTGTTGGAATAGAAACCTTTGGATTTCATCGCATTTCTATTAAACAGTACAATATGATTACTTAACTCTTTGGGGCACGGTGGGATTAAAAGTATCCCACTTTTTTGATGGACCGTAATGCATGGTGGCCATGGTGGGACATTTTTAATCCTACCTCGAAATTTTGCAATAGCTGCATGTGTATAGGTTTATCAATATGTGTATAGGTTTCATCCAATGTTACAAATGTATGCACTTATGTTGGCAATGTTCAACATGCTAATACCGGTTCAACAATTATTGTAAGCGGAAGGTTTATTGGGATAATATTTCTTTCATGGTTTTATGTGAAAAATCGTATAGGTAAGTTAATTTATATAAAAATTAGTTTTATTTAAACAAGTGAAGTGTTTTATAATAAAAACTAAAGATTAAATTTGTTTGCAAATGACGAAAGTATGGTGGGATTTTATTCGTCCCACCATGCAACTTGGGGAGTAATACAAATAAACATATTTTTATTTATTATTTGTTTTAATATTCTTAAAACTATAAATGTGATTTGAGTATAGTGTAGGTAATTTTTGTATTTTGTTACATTATGTGATACCTTTATTAATAAAAATATAACAATTTTGTTTGATTTAAAACGCAATAAAATTCCTGTGTAACATGGGTCTATTTTATGACCTGAATTCCTGTGCCGCAAAGAATTAAATCGTTCTCTTGTATATTATTCCTAATTACCTAGAGCTGTTCATCCATTTTGCGATACTCGATTGAAAACACGGAATTATTAACTAACCGCGTCATCTTACCACGATTGAATCGAATCGCGTTCAATATCCCTGGATAATATTCTGTAGCTCTATCCTGTCAAAGACGAAGGATAAGGCGCAGGAAACATCGTGAGCTACCTTGTGCCTGGCTGAATCGGGCGCAGATCTGGAAGACAATAAGAGGAGGATGGTAACCAAATCCCCCGAGATCATTATGTTCAGGAGAGTTCGCAACAATCGAGAATTATCGATCCTGGTAACGTTACATGGACGAAGCGTTCGAAAAAGCTACTTTGTAACTATCCGTTAACATGCGGCGTTTTAGTTCGCTTCCCAACTAAATTGGATATAACGTTTCGCGAAAGAAATTTAATGCCAGCGGATTAATGTTACCAATTCTCCGCCGAGAGATTTTGTTAATGTTATGCGTCGTGAAACGTAATCGACCAACATCGAACCGCAGCTACCCGGTAACGTTTCAATATCTGTAGGATAAGCAACTAGGATAAGTGTACGTAGAATAAGCGATAGGTTAAGCATAGGCTAACAATAAGATTTACGATTAGGGTCGCGGCGACGCGGCAAGGGCCTGCAAACCTGGGGAAGCGAGGGCTGCAACGCACTTCCCCTCTCAGGCCCAGCGACGAAAGCGCGTTTTTGGGAAAAACCCATAGACAAAGACGAGGTAAAGCGAAGCAAGCGTAGGGTGGTTAGACGTATTGTCAGACAGGCAGTCGATAGTCGTCGTCGAAGTTAGAAAGTCGTCGAGAGTCGTTAGTCGTCGCAGTCGTTGTACTATATATATTAAATATAAGCTTTCATATTTCTAGTTTAATCGAACCTTGAACCGTTTCTTATCACCATCTTAACTCCAATCCCACATATCCAAGGTTGCGATCGACCCACAAAAATGGTGTATAACGCGGCTTAATGAAAAACTTGGTTAAATTACCACGACAATCAACATGACCGCATGCGATCGGAAGAAATATCGAGTATCCAACATATGTATAATCCTCCTACGGAGTCTTACGTCGTCGGCAGCGGAGAGTTACAATGAAAAACGAACGAGACGAAAAACCGCGCGAATCCTACATGCGGTTGACTACCTGCAAGTTCCGGTCCCCGGTGAACAGGTAAACCGGTCCAGTGGCCTCCTCAACTTTCAGAAAAATATAGATGCTCTGAATATTTACACGAAAACATCTCCCTCTCGACGGAACAGTATCGGATGTTATCCACGAAAAAGAGAAGAACATGTACACCTACTTAGCACTTTACCTGCCGATCCGCGATCTTGGCCACGAATACGCGGCTACGACCTGGAGAACCCGCAGGAATGTGTTCGATTATTTATACGATTCTTCAATTAATAAGTAAATCAGAATTTACGGATTATGGATCTTGTCTTGTTTGGAGTGGAAAGCAGAACTGTGTAGGGCTAAAAATGGTATAAAGCACGATACAGTTCTAAAATTGGACGATACCAATACATTAATAAAGCTACGGTTACTGACATCAAAACCATCTTTTTCGAGAATCTTCAAAACTCATTAGCAGAAAACGGAACGTACATAAAATGGGAAAGGATACTTTCTATATTAATCTAGACTGATCTGATTTACAAGCAAAATCGTGTGAAGGTAATAATGGAAAGAGGTATGCAATAATTCGACTGTACGATTTAAATAGCAAAGCTACGGTTAACCGATGTTAAAACCATCTTCTTCGAAAGTTTTTAAAGCATTTTAGTAGGAGAACGAATACTATACTTGACATTTTATCTATCGCATTATTAACGACTATTTATCCGAAGATTCTTCTTTCTCGTGAGTAAATGAAACTGCTAATTCGACCACTAATCATCGCTTTATTCAAAATAAAAATAGTTCACTGCACAGCCCTTTCAAGAATATTGAGAGCAAAAGATGTACCATTGATGTTCTTTCCTTTTACCGATTTTACTATGTTAGTTGCCATCGAAAAACTACAAAGAATTTGTTTAAAAAGCTATTTTTGCGTATCCTATACTCACGATGATGGCATTGGGGGATGAACTTTGAAGGGGAGTTCCATCCCTTATTTAAATTACCCCAGGAAAAAATAGGTATCATTTACGTTTAGCAGCTCTAAAATCCTCCAAAGATCCAAAAATAGAAGAAAGTAACGAAGGGTACACTTTACAGCTTCCCTACTGATAAATCTTAAACAAGTCATGTGTATTTTTTTATTTCTCTTATTGATATCTTGTACTATGTTACCTAAGATCGAACGAAGGATATTGAAAAAGTAAGTACTCCATTATCCGAAAATTTCTTCCCCATGAACAGATCCGACCCCCTATTAGTACGAAAAATGGTGGCTCTTCAGTAATAGATTTCAATATCAAAGGAGAAGAGGGTCGACGAAAAGAAGAGGAGCTCCGTATACACGAGTCCTGTAGGTATACCGGCATCCACTGTCTGTGAACAGGTAAACCGGTCGATTCTTTATTTTCTCGTTTCTTTTTTTTCGCACAGTCTGTCCTCTCGACGGCGCCCTCGACGCCGCTTGAGAGAGAGAAGCATTTTTATCGGGCGAGCCTTCGCCAGCTACGGGAGCGGTTCAGAGACCCGAATCGGGTTACCTGATACCAATGAATGAATACCCCGTATCCACAATGCACGCCTCCGCTCCTCGCCCCACAAAAAAAGCCCCTCGCTCTGTTCTCCAGCACAGCGTACCAACACCCTTGTCGTGGCTGCGTGTCACGTTCAACGGCCGGTGCAGTTGCACACGCACCTACACCCAGAGATGGGCCAAAATCCTCCTCTAAATAACAAATTTCAAGTAACAAATAGAAGATGAACTTTCGATCCGTTGTTTGTTTGGTGAAAATTCCAGTGTGAATTGTAAGTTCAAATTAAACTTTGCTATTGAAAGAGAGAAACATATTCGAATAAGAGATTCGATAGAATGGTGTCCTATTTGAGCATAATTTTGTAAATAATACTCACAATAATAAGATACATTTTTATACCTGAGACACGATGCAAGAGATCGCATACCGTCAGGAGAAGTTAATTACTAGATTACGTACATTAATCGCAAAATTGGGTTTTGTATGCGGTGTGATAATGTAATTATTATATCTACCATGGATGGAGTGGATTTTAGAAATTAATTTAGTATCACTAATGACGATGTGACATCAATTTAATATTGGCATTTCAGAGTAGAAATTAATTTCATTTAAATTATTATTTAAATCTTATTATTCTCTTTTCGCGTCACCAATTGAAGGTTAATAATTTGAAGAGGCTCCACGTTAAGATCAAGAATCTGCATAAAATGTGAATTATTTTTATCCATTAACGAGCGTTCTGGTACCTAATGTTTATTCCAGTAAAACTCGGTCCATCTCTGCTTACACCTCGCGCGGCAGCAACAGCAACGAAGCCTCCGCCATCCAACGGGAGAAACAGTCGCGCGGATAGAGAGGTCGAGATACAGGGAGAGAGAAGGTTGCAATTAGCTAATCTCTCGAGTAGAAACGATAATTGGTATAATCGATGCACCAATTAGAGAGGACGCGAAACTAACGAGATTCGACCGGGCCACCCCGTGCAACCGTTCACTCCCTCCTCTTCGTGTCGCTCTCCCTTTCTGTCTCTTTCTCTCCTCACGCACCTCGCAAGTCGATTCTCTTTCACATTCTGGCTACCTTTCGCCGAAAAGATCGCCTTATCGCGGTCGACCGCGATATCGAATCGGTTCTCGAGAGAGCCTGTGGTCCTCGAGTCGAAGAAAAGCGTCCCGCGGACCACTGATAATGACCATTTGATGAGAATTATCATTGATGAAACCAGCGCTAATCAAGTTTCCTTACCATTGAGATTCAGTAATGAAATACCAAAATGTACTCTGGTACGTGTATTTCTTTCATTCTTAACGTGTAGGTCCTCTTCAAAAAATGGTTACATTAAACATTAAAGGGTTTGGATACTGAAATTATTCAAAAATCGAAACTTTTTTACTAAAATAGCAGTCTGAAGTCTTGAGAATGAAATGCAAAAAGTTTCAACTGTAATCATAAATTATTTTTCGAAGTAGAGATCCGAGACCAAATTTATATACCTACTACAAACGTCCATGTGATTGGCAAGTATGAGGACAGAGAGTATGGAAGAATGAGTGCGAGAGGGACGCGAGATGAGAGAACGGTGAACGAACGGAAGAAGCGTGTCAGAAGGAAAACGGGAGCGAATGAGTAAGAGTGCATCAGTGATTAAAATAAATTATCAATTATATCAGTAGTTAATTATACTCGTAGTCGTTCACTCCGGCTCCCGGAATTCCTACAATCATCTAAATAGAATCTCTATACTTGCCCAAACGTTGAGGAATCAAAACAAACCGTCTTCGTTTTCAATAAATAGAATTATACTAACGCCTGTACCAGACAATATTATAATTTCAATTTTAATTTGGATTTGTACCCCAACGAGTAATCGTCCATGGAATTTCGTTAATGAAAGACAGCGATCGGACTGGTTACTCGGTGGAATCCAAGAAAGAGGGGTGGACGGCAGCGATGTGAGAAAAATATTTCTGCGGACGCGCTCGGAATTTTTGTTCCTCCTTCCGTGACAGATTTTTTTTCTCTCATTAGCCCTGATGAATGGGAGGCTGCACGAGGGGACCAGAGACGATCGAGAACGCCAAGGTGAGAATAACGGACCTTTCACACTGCTATAACCTACTCTTTGAACTCCAATATACGCGGTCTACGTGCGCGCATAGAGAGGCGCGTGTGCACGTGCAAACCTCGGCGCGCGCGTGTATGCGCGAACTTTGGTTGCTCGCACGGTCAAAGGGTTCAGGATATACCCCCTACGTTACCCTTTATAGGGCCAGCAGCACTTTTGTCCTCGACAACGAGTATATAAGGCACGGAATATGAATTGGCGTTTCACGCTTATTGTGCGACAGGAGGTGAGAGTGTGCCGAATTAATAGCCACTCCAGAGAGACCCGAGTTTCGAAATACCGTGCCGTCGAGAGAAAGACGAGGCGAGGGTTTTCAACTCACGCCCGCCCCCCTTCAGTCCACCCTCGAAAGTATACCCGAAAAAAGCACGGTGTGAACTAGTCCCGTGCTAGTTTGCATGGTTCACAACAACTTCACAATGAAGGCGTTCCTCTGCTCCACAAACGCCATGACGAATCGACGACCTCGGCATGCGTGAAATTCACTTTGACACGGTGTTTCGCGAATCCCCTGAGTATCATCGAATGCTTAAAGCTGTTTAGAGGAAGCATGGACTTGGTAGACATTGTGAAATGAATTGTGAATAATTCTTTCATTAATACTTGTATACATAGCGTAAATCATGATGGGATGAAACAGTACTCCATCACAATGTTAACAAACACAAAGTGTCAAAACATTTCCAAGAATTGCAATGTTTGGTTTCTTCTGTATGACAAAATTATAAGACATTAATGTTAATCGACTAGAGACAGTCGTTGAATCTAAATGTATTCGTGTGTTTCGTACTGTGAATTCTCTATTATAGTGATTTTGTTAGTACTAAATAGAAAAACATTAAAACTAAAATCATGCCACGTGGTAAAGTTCTAACTGAAGAGGAAAAAATAGAAATCTTTCAAAGAAGAGCAAAAGGAGAGAGTTTAAAACAAACGTCACTAAAAGTGAAAAAATGTAGGTGTGTACTTCGTAATTTTTTAAATAATCCAAAAAATTACGGAAAAAAGAAGAGATCTGGAAAACAATCATCCCTTACTTTAAGAGATAAAAGAGCAGTTTTAAAGTGTGCATCAATTTCAGCTCTTACAGCTAGACAAATTTTAGTAGAATGTGGGTTAAAAGTATCTGTAAAGACTGTAAAAAGAGTTATACAAAAGACACAGCATTTGAAACGAAAAAAATGTGCTGTTAAACCACCTTTGTCAATAGTACACAAACAGCGTCGACTGGACTTTGATCTTAATCATCTACAGTGGAAGAAAAAATGACGGAAAGTGCTTTTTACTGATGAAAAGAAAATGAATTTAGGTGGACCTGATGGTTGGAAACATTATTTTCACGATTACGAAAAGAAGCAAGAATGTTAAGTTGCCGTCAATGTGGTGGAGGATCTGTGATGTTATGGGCAGGCATCGGGTATAATGGGAAGATCGAAATCAAGTTCATTGATGGCAGAATGAAAGCTACTGGTTATTTAAAACTAGTCCAAGAGCAGATTCAGAATCATGCTGAAAGAGTGGCTGGTGAAAATTTCATATTCCAGCAGGACAATGCAGCTGTTCATACAGCTAAAGTTGTAAAAAATTATTTTCATGCTCAAAATATACCAATTTTAGATTGGCCAGCACGGTCTCCGGATCTCAATATTATAGAAAATGTGTGGGGGCAGTTGAGTAGAAGAGTATACAAAGGTGGCAAACAATATAATAGTCTTAATGATTTCAAAATAGCAATTCTAAAAGGTTGGGAAGACTTAGATCAAAAGAATATAAAACATTTATTTAAAAGTCTACCGAAACGAATGGTCGAAGTTGTTCAAAATATAGGAGGCTCTACACATTATTAGTACTTCAAAATGTGTATAAATTTTCAGAACTTTTGTACATTCTCTTTTTCTTTTAAGCAGTGTCTTATAATTATGTCCAACCGAAATTGTATTATTTTTGAATAAATTAGAAATGTTTTATCATTTTTCGCAAAATTTATGAAGTTGTTATTAAAAAATAAACCATTTTCTTTTGACGAAGTGTATTTTAATATAACTACATATATTACTAAGTACCTAAACCAATATTTTTCGGGGTGTCTTATAATTATGTCCACCAGTGTAGATGTTTCGGTTACAAATTAGAGTGACTCATTTTGAAAATACACACATTAAATAAATTAATGATTCATTGTTAACATTCTTAAACTAATAAAAATTAAGTAATACATCAGACAGTTCGTATGTCTATTTAATCATCATGGTCAGGCGTGGCATCCATTTTTAACAGACTTCGAAAAAGGAGGAGGTTACTCAATTTGTCATGCATTTTTTTTTTTTTTTAACAAACAGTAGTTTGGACTCTTTCGACAACGGGACGAAGACGATGAATATGCCATGGGAAGATTATAAACTAGTGATTCCTTAAAACTGAGTTTTTTATAATATACAATTATACGAGAAGATAAACAAACTTTTAACATACAAGAATTGGTTCTAACATACATTACATAGGATTATTCCTGTTTGCAAGAATTTATGGAATATCTGATATCTCATTAATATCACAACATTGAGTAGGTCCCGAGTCAATATCGATTGAAACGAAAAACAGACATACATATATAGAAACAGCCAGAATAAAGGGCCCCATTGTCATGTTACGAAAATAATTAATATTCACGTTTAAATAAAGTCTTCTTTGTAATAAATTAAAAGTACGTAGATTAAATTCCTTTCCTACAGTTTGTTACCTACATGTTAGTCTTATTTTATTCCAAAGAATTAATTTAAATGTGCACGTACTAACCTGAGTTCTTTCATCAAATCAAAGTTTAATAGTCTAATTATGCTGAACGATAGTGAAATGATCGAGGGATTTAATAGGCCAATAAAATTCTCCGTCCGATATTTTTCCTCGGAATTCTTCTTGCTCGATTGTCTTATCTTACCTCGCTCTTCCAATTCGGTCGATATCCTACAGTTAAGACGAGGAAAAGTTCAAGAGTACTATTCTGGGCGATGTCAGTTGTTCTTGTACAACACCTTTCAATAGAATCTTTCTCCAGATCAGTTTTTACGGAGCAATGTTGGTGATATTCCATTTACCCGTAGATGGAGATGTACAAGAAACAGGAAAGAAGTTAAAACAGGCGACTGTGCCGAAATTTACATTGAATTTGACGCGGCGGAATTTTCGTAGAATCCTTCGAGATTTATAGAGGGTAAAGATGAATCCAATCTACGGAGGACGAGACAGAGTTTTCGACTGGTTGGTAAATTTTCCAAAACGAGGGAAGATCAAAGGCCTCGACGTAGCCTTCTTTTTATCCTAAATATTCGTTCCTGATTTCCCCTCGCTAGGACGACGATGAGCGTCCCTTCAAGGTTCGACTGCCTCCTACGAGACACATAGTAAAGTCCAAAAGTATTCCTATAACGCATAGAAGAAAGTATCAAATTTCATTCCTTTCACTCTTAAGATACAAGAGACTCGTGTTTCATATCTAATATTATAAATTATAAAGGCGTCAACGAATTTCTAACAAATGAATACAATACACAAGTTAAAAAACAAAGAAACATTTTTATCTCGCTGGTGATGGTTCCTCGTCTGTCTCCACAATAAATTAATGTTTTATAAAATATGGTTGCAAATAAATTCCCATAGATAAATTTAATTCGTTATCTACTATTTCAAGAAAATATTGTCCATTTCTGACTTAGATTTACAATGTAGTCAGCAAATAACATCTGATGCATTCTAAAAGAACAAGATTATATTAAGAAAAAACAACAAAGACTAATGAACTGAATAAAGTCCAGGAATTTTATTTACCTTGTTGAACTTTACGCGGTAAATATCAATGTCGATAAAGTGTCCCGATCAAAGGGAATTAAGCGAAAAAGGGACAATGCATTTTCTCGACCCGTTGTTGCGTTTGCCATTCGTCATAATTGCGTTCAATGAAAAGTATGGCGGATCACCGCGTCGATGGCACGGCGCGCAGCGCGCGTATATTGATAGATACATTGAGGTATATTCGCCGGAGCACCGCAGAAGTGCGAAATCGAACTGATCCATGGAGAATCCCTATCTATAATGTATTCTCATGCGACCGCCGTAGCCGACACACGAGCCACGAGCTCGTACACGGACCTACGTTACAGATATGTATGTACGTACGTTTATTTCCGAATGGCATTCTGTACGTAGTTCCGGCGTCGACACGACGCGACAGGCCGATCGCGGCACAAAACGAACGCCCCACCGCCTAAACTAAATAATGCATGAGGTGGATCGAACGCAACATTTAAATACGTGTATCCAGTTCGAACGGTTGCTACACCCTTGGCCTTGCACGATCGGTGCCACTCGGTTAAGCGATCCAACTTTTCTGGATCAAAATATTGCGTGGTCCTGGACACTTTTCGCAGTGTTGTGGACCAACGTCTCTCTATTCGTTACAATCGTCGCTATTCTCAACCGATGCCTTCAGTTATTTATTTTTTGAAAGCATTCTGCGCGACTGCTTTTATTTTGTAAAATTTACACTGGAAGATGTGTCTCTTATTCGTCGAGAAAATACTAAAGTCATACAATATAGATTTGAATATTCCCAGAGTGTGTAAAAGGTTTTTCAGCTGAAAGCAAACGCCTATTTGTTTTTATTCGAAAACGAGGAGACGTTGTTACAAATCCGTTTGCACAAAATGTTTACTAGTATCGTAGAATAACCCCAAAAAAGATTCATCATGATCCATGACATCAAGGCCGTAAAGTCCCCTTGTATAGGAAAAGCTATATGTACAAAATCTACTAATTTCAAACTCCTATACTTACACCCTAACGCCTATTATCTGCACTCTTTCTTTTAATTCCGTGTTTCATAGCACACTGTTATCAATATGATTATTATCACGCATCTCCTGTCCACTTTCCTCTTGTCTAAATTTCAAGTATACGACCGATACTCGATACCGATACACAAATAAATATCGTGATTATCGTCTCGGCCGTCTCGTCGGTATTCATAACCCCTAGAGAAAGAGCACCTCGTAAGTTTCGTGCAAAACACGAGACCATAAAGATCCACGAAGGTGGAAAAAGTGGCAAATAGCACGTAGTCGATGCAGCAGTAAAGTACGATCGTTCTTGCATGACTTACGGGCACATTTATATGCGCGAAACTGGGTTACGGGGGGACTGGTTTAAGAATTTTATTACGATTCCTCCAAACACCTTCGCTGCTTCTTATACGGTCGAAACTTTTACAATTGCGCAGTTTCGAGTTATAGCACGGAAGTTCGCGATATAGTTTCTAATTTTAAAATCTGATAAAAGCCGCACCTTCACGGGTTCGAATCTTATCCTCGATTCGAGTCGCCAAAAGCTCCTCGGGTCCCTCCGGCTCGATGCATAGTTCGCCTCGATATACGAGTGTGTCTAAAAAGTAATGGAACTAAACTCGTTTCTCCAGGACTGGAGCCATTATATACACCCGGGCAATGATATATACACTTCCTTTTTATAATTTACACGGTACATATATGCGATCAAACGCAGCTTATAAAAGTGAATTCCTCCGAGAAACTCCCTTTCAGTTTTTCTTGTCAAACATACACTCTGTTCTATACTAACCTCTATTTCCTGTAGTATATTCATATTAACAAGAGAGAACGGAAATCATGTGTAAGACATTCTTGATTTCATTATGAAATTATTTCAAAGGGAATAAATACTGATTTGTAACCGAGTTGCTGATAACTATTTTTATTTTAATGGACGAGTTTCACTATTTTTTGGACACATCTATTTTTGATGTACAACTGAAATAGAATGGCGACGAATTTCCTAACGAGATCTCTCGAACTTTTTCCCTTTCGATACAGTGGTAACCTTTTATGGAAGCAAGTCAGTCGTGAGCCGCTGGTTTCAAAGGGAAACGCGATAAGAAGCCGAACATACCGATACCTGGTTGATCAGCGCCGCTGTAACTAATCCTTTAAAGGAACTGAGAGCAGTAGTGGCCGTGAAAGAAACACGGTAGCCTTATTAACTTTAGCCCCGACGATGCATCATTCCGGCTACTAGAGGAGCAAGACGTGCAACTAACTTGTCCAGGAACAGGCGTCGCTTACGCGTCGCTTAAGCGGTTCGCAAGCATCGTAACGACGGGTGAATATAAATGAAGTTGTCTTTTGAGGCGCGCAACCGCATCGACTCTCTTGCGTGTAACGTAATGAGACAGCAATTAAGGGGATCATTGAAGGTGCAACTTTGTCGGTCCAGCTGAAAAGGACACAGTATACGACATGGGCAGACCAGAGTAATTCAAAGCAGCTTCGCGAGAATATGCAAACATTAACGCATAACGACGTAAGTACGCAATTTGCGAGTGGCAATGTGTCAAGAGAACCGATCGATTGGCAATTTTCTACTTTCGACAGACCGTGAGCCATTAATTTTCTTAAAGACCCTTAGGGTCGTTTAAGCAACACTCAAACTTGAAGTATTCCCTTTCGAGAGGTCTCGCGCAATCTGCTACATTATAGTAGAATATTTGTTTAAGATCTATTGTTTAGGATATTTCAAGATCAGTGATATAACCACGATAGGGTGATTCTGCGGGTGAAAATGTGTCGACAATGTCGAATAACTTTTTTCCATGCTCAACTTTGATTCCGAGAGAATCGATTGTGAAAACGCGTGGGGTAATCATACGTTGGAGTGTCTACATATGATTCGTTATTCCTCCTTGACTGATTCTAATTAGGTTGAAAGGTAATAAAACAAAGAATACTGTAACGCCAAGTATGTTTGTAAAGATTCAAGTAGAAACTGCGAGCAATGAACAGACGTATTATAAAGAAGCTTTCAATCCCAGAAATTCTAATTTAAATGAAACTTTATGGGAATGTAGGGTATATTATTAAGTATGCAAAGAACAATTCTATTGACGGAAATTCATTTACAAGGGGTGAAATCAGCCCTTAAAGTTTTTATGTTTTTTCGATATATACGATTGTAGCGATACGAGATAGGATAAAGATGCAAATATAGAAAGTGTATATTTTTATACGCTGTAACGCACAACTGTATCCTCAAATCTGTTCGGCTTGTTATTTATAAAAAAATGCATCATTTTAAACTATCTATCAAAATACACAAAAATTAATGAGAAATGCAACAAATTTTCGGTTGCAGTAGTGTGATAGAGCATAAAAATCTGTACAATTTTCCTATTTGCATCTTTATTCTATCTCGTAGTATCAAAAAGTTATATCGAAAAAATTTTTAAAAATGCGAAAACTTTAAAGGATGATATCACCCTTCGAGAGAAAAAACAAATTGTTCTTTGCGTACTTTAATATGCTCTACATTTCCATCAAGGTTCATTTATCAGAATTTGCGATTATCGCAGAGTTATTGTGTTCAAAAAAAATTTCGTTTTTTTTTTAAACGAAGTCTTTTGCGAATTTTATTTATTCTACATTTTCAATTCATTTTTTCATATACATTAATAGATTGTGCAACTCGTTTCAAAATATTCCATTCGCCTTTAAAAAATATTCATAGACGTAATTCCTCTTCCGTAAAAAACAACTAAATACCGTACTTTTACATACACGAAATCTTTGTGGACAAAGAAATCGTAATATCTACAACAATTTCGTCATACAAGTACATAGTTCAAATAGTCGAATTTGAGACCTTTCAACAAAGCCGTAGTCAGTACGTACACGCACGAGTCAGTGAAAAATCACTGACTTCAACGTTCTGTATGTTCTAAACACATTAAAAAACAGCAAGCCGATGACTTCAAGCGTCTCTAATTCAACGCGAACCACATGATATTTTAAATTCACCTACGTAAATCCTTGACATCCAGCATGAAAAATGATCGACTCCTGTTTCCTTCTCGCTTCCTTACGTGACCTGTGATGCCTAAACTACCATCGACCTTGGATTACAAGCGAGTTTACGAGCCCTCGAGGCAGCTCACGGTGTCAAGGTACGAAGAAAGCGAGTCTCGAAACAGAAGGAAGAATAGGAACGCGGTGTGACGTCAAAATTAAGACCCCCGAAGGTACAATTTGGCGGGAAGAAGCCTGAGAAAGCAGCCTGGGCAACGCAATTCGAGCGCGCCCGAGCTTAACGGCACTTAAACTGGAATTAATGCGTAATTAAGGCGAGTTCACGCGATTGTCGTCGCGGCTCGAGGGCCACTTAAACTACGCTTCGTCTTTCCCCGTCACGCCATGCTTCATTTAAATGGCTGAAATCGAAATGAACGGCGTTGATTGCAGACCAAATCCATTCGACTCTTTGTCTCGCGGAATAACACCGGTTCTTTTTTGCCTCGGTTGTCAGTAACTAATTTATTTCCAACGTTTAATCATCTTACAAAAAGCATTACCTAATTGGAAATTTCTGATGTTGATAATACGTAGCGTATTGATCGGCTTTTTGCCATGGCAACCAATACGTTGTTATCTCATACCGAGATAGTATTGCATGCTCCCATAATTATATGAATTATGAAATATTAAATAAATAAGTATTATATAATTCTAATTTATGAAAATCAAAAATATTATGAAATTTAATTATATGTTCAATTGCCACGGGTCGGTAAAATGTTAACGTACTGAAAAATATTATACGTATTAAAAATATTTGTTTATTGACTGATTTGATTGAATTTGCAGGCGAAAGATGCAAATTATAAAATATCTATTCAGTTAAGCATCTCAAAAACTGACGGAGTATTGAATTAAAGCTTGTTACACATGAAAATGTTTGGATTTTGAAGAGTAGCTACGAGTAGCTACGAGTAGCTTCTCAATGAAAGATTCATCGAATCATGAACCGGTACTTCTGTAATCAATACAAATCGCTCGTTTATAAATATCTGTTTGGCTTGGCAAAATTTGTATTCAAAATTAAAAAATCAATCTTCTTTTATATTAAACATTTTTTTCTGTCTACAAATCATTTCCGAGGTTTAATTAAATAAATATTTCAACCGTATTATTGAAGGTAGTTTTCATCGTTTGAATATAAATATCAGCAAATATAGACAAACATGTTTATAATATCTTATCAAATTCTATGTGCCTACTTCCATGTTTCTACTTCGATTCTGAGATTGTGAGATGTACGATGCTCCCTGTCAGTCAAATTTGACAATTTTATCACCATAACTTCACCGTGCAATTGCCTCGATACATCTTCGCTACGTTTACATAAGAAAGAAAATCCGACAAGAAAGAAATAAGAACGTCTGTAGGTGGAAAATCCAAAAGACTGGTTTCAGAAAATTTTTCAATGAAGCTTACGTAAGACCTTATCCAGAGAAAATGTCTATTCGCAGTTCCGGATTTCGTAAATTTACAAGCTTTATTTTGTAGATTTACAAGTTTACCAACTTCGCAACTCTTACGCATTTACCTCTACGTTGCGTAATGAGACCGACACTCAGTCCGAGTTTACGTTCCTCGAATATGGTAGCATAAAAAGTTCACTGACTACGTTCATTTTCAGCTAAATTTGCTTCAAATGGATACATGTACTGTATACATGATCGTACGAATGTTATTCACCTTCTTCGGTAAAAGTTTCACAACTAAACATTTTAACTCAAAGTTATCTGGAATAGAAATCGATGTTCTCAGATTTTCTAGCTTTAAAAATTGATTGATATACAATCATGAAAAATAATTGTAGCTACTTGTATAATTTTCTTCTATCTGTGATCTTTTGTATTTTGTAGCACATTAATTTATTAAGTTTAAGACTATCTCGAATTTTATACGATTGGCTCGTTATACTCGTTCATTTAAAAAAAAGCCACACACTTTCCGAGGAAGATTTTAAACAGCGATCAACGCATTGAATTGTATTTATTCGAATTGTTCGAAAGTCGAAATAATATATTATATTATAATGGTCAGAACTGAAATGCGTAGAAACGTGAATCGAATGAAATGAAAGCTTTCCACTGAAATGTAATTTCGTGACCTAAGTTGATCGTATTATCAGACCAATAGAGTAGCATGAACGCATAAAAATTGAAAAAATTCACCCAATGTTTACGCGCAATCGACTAAATTGATAACCAACTTTTATAACGTTCACTGAATATTTCTGTCCAGCAAGCTGGACGTTCGTTAACAGACAATCGCCGCGTGTTCCGATAATACACGATGCGATAGCAATTCACCTTTAATAACGCAATTTTCTGTCAATCACAGATAGAAAAGGGTAGAACCAGGAAACGAGGAAATAGAAATGGTTGCTAGAAAAAGACACGCATAGAATGCACAGCTTGACCCAGTTGATACGATGGGATTTCGCTGTGGAAACGCGGGTACTTCAGTCTGTCCAAATCAAGAAAAGCTTTCCAAGCCAACAGTGCCACGTACAGTGATTGTAAAATGGAAAACAAATTCGAGAATATTTTCACAGAGAATTTGGAATATCATTGCGATGAGAGTTACATCAAATTAGGAATGTTGGGCATTTTTCTCGCAAACAACGTGGCAATTAATCCATCGTAACTTAAACTTTTTATTGCTAGATTGACCAATGGTGAATAGATGCCTTTATATAATTGTAGATGCATGTAAAAGTTAAATGACAAAATAAACAATCTCCTGGAATCATTTATAAAAGTCAAAAAGTTTATATATTTCCTACTGTTTTAAACTTCAGCGTTTAGAATAATATTGTTATTCGTAGTGGAGTATACTCAACAGCAGCAGTTAACACATTTAACTTAGATATTTCAGATATGATTTTGTTCTAAATAATGTAGATAATCAAGTACCAAAGTATAGCTACGCAAAAAAGAACTTTCTACGGAAATAGGTGGTTCCAAGCAACAAGATGTATAGTTGTGGTTTCTCATTGGTGACTTGATTGTCATTCGTATCAAATTCTAATCGATAAAGTGATTTCTATACTGATACTGTTGTGTGCATTTACGCTGAGAATTATTCAAATTTATCCTTTTAAGGTTGTAATGCTCAAAAGGATCTTAATGAACACAAATAGTTTGATTATCACCCGCCAAATTAATATTGAGTGATTGATTAATCGGATCGAGCGTGCAGAGTGTGTGCGTTTCACCTCGGAGTTGTCAGTAGACTCATCGGTAATGCTGCATCTGGTAATTTCTGTCCTAGACGCGTCGCGTCGTCTGCCGTTTCGTTAATTTTCCAGATCGTGATAATTGCTTGAGTCTCTTACGACTCTTTTCGGCCAATACATGTCATTAACGTTCACATAAGTTGGTTGAGTTCCGTGTTGAACCTGGTGCACAACCAGGATGAGTCGAATATCAGAGATTCCAACAATTGATACGTAAATTAAGATCAGAACCGTGTCTAATATCGCGTCCGTTTATCTGACGCGAAAACTCTGATCAGAACCGTGCCTACACTCGAGATACACTCGAGGTTTTTTAAATTTGACGCGATATTTCATTCAATGAATGCTTGAGGGAAAACTGACTGACGGCAAATCTCAGGGGAAGAGGAGAGAAAACGAGTGTATTGCATTCAACTATGCGGCGAATTTTATTAATGGGTCGAGACAAATGAGTTCGATCGTCTATTCCGATTTATGAGTGAACTGAAACATTTATCGATTCCGTTCTTGTATGTTACACGGAACACGTACGGAGAGGCCGACGTTTTCGTAGGCAACGGCGCATGTATTTATCCGGTGATGAATTATCGGACAGTGCACCTTTCATTGCGCTAAATACGTATTTCATAATTAAACGCCGCGAAGCGTGGGGTATGCGGAGAATGCCCGAACATAAAGGGGCTCGCGACGAGATCCGTGGGGGATGGGTTAGAAATTTGAAATTGTCCGTGCCCCTTCGTAAAATCTCACCCTTCGTCGGCTTCCTTGACGCAGGATATTCGAATGTAAGGCTGAAAATATGGCAGGAAAAAAGATTAACAACTCGACGCCCGAAATCGCGTTTCATATCGCATGAGGCGAAGCATTTTCAAACGAGGGGATGAAATAAAATCGGCGCTCCAATTAAAAATTTTTGTCGCGCATTGTGATCAAATAATTTACACGTACAACATTTATTCCGTTTTTTTTTTCTCCGCGCAGACGGCGCGCAATTAAAGAAAAAAACGAAACATGAAGTTTTCATATGGTTACGAGTAATGAAATTCTAATTTTAGATCGTGGAGGGTTAGCGGGAAGTACACACTCGTGGAGGGATATCCCGACGACACTTAAGAGCTTAATTAACGCTACGCGAAACTTGGCTGCTTTTTGCACAACCACCGATGCATACCTTGCGAACAGCCGACGTAGTCCAAGTCAGCCGGCGTTTCTGGTTCGTGTGTGCGTTACGTAGTGCCCTTACGTGTGCACGTGTATGAAAACATCGAGGGAGTTGAAATTAGGTTAGGGCACATTGAGACGGCTGGGATGACTCGATTAAATGTAACTCCCATCTGTTTAGATTTGATTATGGCACATCCGTTGATGGTCGCCGAGTGCCGATATCGTGCCGTGGGTATACGACCTTTAACAGCAAATATTTCCTCGTCGAAATGGCGAGCTCGTTCGTGCGCGAAAATTATTTCGCTTTGCAAACTAATTTCGAGCCGACATTCGAACGAGTAACGAGATGCGTTAAGTTATACCGCGTAAAATTGCCGTTTTCGTGGGTCGCGATAAAAACGATAAACTTTTGAGAAATTAAATTCCACTCGATCGAAATATTCGCCATTAGCGTAAATATTTTTCACTCAATGGAGTATTAAAAGATATGTTTACCTTTATAAATTATATAAATTTATCATAACATCGAAACACTGCTCTTCGAGTAGAGTGATGACAGTTTGAGTCACGTCATGCAGAGTATTGTACATGTATTTAGAACGAGCTATATTTGGGATAACAAAAATATTCGTACTCTTCTGTGGGGAGAAAATAAGAGACGTTAAAAATAGAACACATCTTAATAGACATTACTTTATTAATCAGAAGGTAGAATTGAATTCAGCGGAAATTGAATGTAAATATCATATTATGTATATAATATGTTTAGAACAAACTACTCAAAGTATATTCGAAGTACCAAAAGTATTCATGCTCTTCTGTGAAAGAAAAAATTAAGAAAGTCTCAATAATCGGTTACAATTGGAAAGCACAATATCATTACAAATACTATGCAGCACAATAGACATTGCTTCATTATCCGGAAAGTTGAATTACTCGACGTAAATTGAATATTACATCAGCGTTCACTGGTAGAATTTTTTAACGATCATAATTCGGCCTTTAAATTGTTCTTCCGGAAGTTTTCTCGGAGAGGAAAAACTTGAGGCTCGCAGAATTATCGAGGTAGTCCAGATGAAAACCGGGACGATAGTTAATCTTTGAAACAAGGCTAATGGCCACTTCTAAACTGCCGAGGCGATCGAATAGGTGCGCCAAATGTCTATAATATACTTGGAAGTACGGGGCCAGTCCGACAGATCGCACCCCTTCAATTTCTTTCGTAACTAATGGCTCGAAACGGAAAACGTCACGTTGGACCGATTTAATATCGAAATCGTCGATTACATTCGAGATAATGCGTCGTGTAATTAATTTGCACGAGAGCGCGAAAAAGAAGTGGTTTAATTTAAGTGTTACGCCACCTTACGCTGCTTAAACGTAGCTTCTTCTTTGGAGTTCCGGTCCACCCTCGGGGATTTTATTAAACGCGTTCGTCGACATTGAGATTGCCCGAGAAAACTTTCTCGAGATAAAGGGAACGCGTAGGAAAGAGGACCAGGACATGCAAGGAAAAAGGAAAGGGAAACGAGAGAGAGAGAGTGAGAGAGAGAGAGAGAGAGAGAGAGAGAGAGAGAGAGAGAGAGAGAG
>NC_071976.1:17390963-17452521 GCF_026283585.1 Hylaeus volcanicus
AGAGAGAGAGAGAGAGAGAGAGAGAGAGAGAGAGAGAGAGAGAGAGACGCGGAAACGTTAGAAAGCGTAGGACAGGAGGGTACGAAGAGTAGGATAGAAACTTTACACTCATTACTCAACCCTGGGTGTTCGGTACGAGAGGGTGGGCCAAGACTGGTATGAATGTCTTCTTTATTTCATTTTGCGAAATCACACCGCCGTTTAACCCACTGGAGCTTGTACCGTCCAGACATGGTAATGACGCTCGAAACGAGAACACGCTTTTTGCGAATCGCGATAAATAGGAACAGCTTCGCGGACAAAGAGTACACGTATGTACGTTCGCAGAGTACACGCGCCTCGACGGACCACCGTGTGGCTTCTGTTTCGCTGAAAATCAATCATCAAACAAGTCCGTTTTACGAACAGGAATATCATTCTTTAACCACTTCGGTCATCAATTTTTTTGTTTGAGTTGGAAGAGTATTTTTCGAGTACCTCGAATTATTTGAAGTTCGACGGATGTAGATTAATTAAAAATTTGGTATACTTTTGTGAAATTTAATTATTCGGTATATGATGGTATTTAACGACTCATTTCTAATGTAAAACTTTAATTAAATGTAAACTACTATATTTCATATTCTAAATGAATATATTTATAGAGAAGGAAATCTTAAACAAGAACATACAAGAATTTTAAATCTAATAATAGACACATTAATTACAATATATGATACAAAAATAATAGACAAGAGTATAAAATATATAGTAATTATAGAGAAACGAAGTTGACAATTTTTGTATAATTCTGTAATCCCGTAAATTCAATATATTTTATATTTTCCATTGTATACTATTATTAATAATGTAAAATTATATCTGTGCCCTTGCAATATCAGATTAATAATTTTTTTATGTACCTGTTGAAAACCTAAAACGTCAGTCCTGAACGATGGATTGATGAACAATTATGATTGTTCCGAATGTTGGACTATTTCGTACGATTTAACTTTGCGATCTCTATGTCGAACGTTAGACCAGAGATTTCGCTGTAAACTGCTAATCTTTCGTTTGGGGTGATAACCGAAAACCACTCGGAACGTCACGCCTTCGATCGCAGGAGTGTTAGTTAACAGTGTAAGCTTTGAGAAAATACTTATTTCAAAACGGAGTCAGTTGGAGCTTTTTATATTTTAATCTTGATAACTGAAAATGAGTCTACCTCATTCACCTCACCTGAATCTTGTGAACCGTTGGTCCAAGCAAAAAAATGAATAAAACCTTTTTTGTAGATAATTTTATGAATATTTATTTTGAATAAAAGCATTTGTTCACTACAGGCAGTAGTTTTCGAGTTATTAACGAAAAACTGAAAAAGGTTGCCTTTACGGGGCCGCAATAACTACAATTTGCTCCTTAATAAAAAAAAATCATAAACTGGTTTAAAAAAATGCATCTAAACTAAGTTATTTGACCATTAAACTATCCAAAACGTATTAAAAAATAATGAATATAAAAACTTTATTTTGGGACTTTTTTCCGCCTTTGCCTACTGGGCGCCGTGAGACCCTAATGTTGAATAGGTGTGCATCACCCTCGAGTTCTCTGAGTTTAGAATAATGACAGCTATTGAGAACGAAAACAAACGAAATTCTAAAGGTTTCATCGATAACCGTGACTAGACTGATATTTCCGCCAATATTGGCATGACTTTGAAAAATGGGTGTGTCCCAAACTTTCGTTGACCTTCCTGTAATTATTCCCTCGCGTTGGACGGAATATTTATCAATTTACGATATCGTTATTTTTATAATAAATACTGATCGATATCTACATCGATGCACACTCGTATGCACCGAGTGTGTTTCAATACTACAGGTATCGAATGTAGTGAAACAATTAGTATGACATAAACAGTTACAAACAGACATAACTTGAATCGCAGTAGGGACTCCATTATCTCCACCACCTATTTGAATTTTCCTATGGAGATAGAATTAATTCGTGATTATTAATTAATTCACGAAGATATAAATAATCAAGAAGTAGTATCTTTTTTCATAAAATAATGTATTATAATATTCATGCAATAAAGGATTAATAGGTCTGTAAGACTATTTGGTTACAGGAATTATTACGTAACACTTACTTTTCAGAAATTGATCATTCCATACTTCTGGTATAATAACATGAACCAATAATGAAAAATGATCTCACTTATATCAACCATTTATAGTTATAATAATTAATAAATAATAGTGATAATAATTTGCATAAACCATTTCTTTCATATGCGATTATATAAAATAATCTAAAGGAGATTGTTCCATCTGAGATGCCAATACTTTTGCATATTTCCTATTACCTTCATATCAAACTCATCGATACGCATCGTATCATTCCTGCCGCTAACCATCGCGAATCACGTCCATGAAACATTTTTTGCGGAGAATTAATGTTTAGAGAGATTACAGAGTACAGCATGGAACTTTTCACCCGTGTAACGTTATTATGCGGTTAAGAAGAAAAGTATCATACGAACGGGATGTGGATAACAACCCGCAGTTGCGAAATGGTTATTCAAGTTACCAAGAGTTTGAGGATTCCGTGAACCTCATAGCGGCCATGCGGACAAACAGAGTATCAATTTCCCCAGGAAATCCTCGTGTAATCCGCCAACAATGGACACTGGGGTTGGTTGGTCGACCCAAGATTCTCTACGGCGAGCTCGGTATACGAAACATTCAATGAGGACGGACCGTCCATGGTTGACCTCCTGATAGATCCTCGAGCAAAAATGTTTTGGTATCAAGCAGTGCCCTTATCTTCGCTCATTTCGTTCGGCGAACCTTCTTTCTTTCCTTCACGTGCGCTACAGTTTCAAAGTCGTACCAATAAAACAGCCAATGCTTCTTATCCCATTCTCGATAAAAGCCATATTTTCGGTCAGATAGTTCCCTCGCACGCCTTCGTGCTTGGAAATGTATTATTTACTGTACCGCCTACTGTATTTACCCGTGGTAGGAAGTCGCTTCGATCGGTCGACACGTACTCGAACTTCTTGTAGCGAGGCTGATACGAAATAGAGAGGAAAGTCGAGCACGTTCTCGCCACCTTGGTACGGAAAGTTTTACGAGAAATTTGCATTCCCAAATAATACGTGCCTATTAGGTATCAATTCAAACCCCGAGAACACTGGAGAATCGTTTGTTTTATGTATGGATTACTGTTCTTGTTGTATTAAATAAAATAACTTGGATTTCAGAACGAGAACCTTCCTGTTTTTTTAAATAATTGTAGTAGAAGGTACAGCTATGTTAATTCGGATTAAGAATGTTTTCTTTGATCTCTGTTACGAGGGATCTCAACGTAAATATCGTTAATACAAGCCATTCTACCTTTTCTTTGGAAGCCCTCTTTAATCGATATTTTTCAATCTTGTTCAATTGTGTACACGTATTAACAGCTTAAAAATTAATAAATCGTTTTACCACCCAACGAACCCGACCGCTCCTCTAACGATCATTCACCAATCGAAACTTCCGTCGTCTCTTATCTGTATCTTAATTTCCTCCACTGCTTTTTAATGCAGCCAATTTCGAGGAAGAGGAACGATCTCTGATTTATTATTCCATTTAACGTCTACACGTGTTGCGGCGAGCGAACACCCGAACCCGCCTTTCGTACCAAGACTCCGTTAATTGCGGTATCGAACTTCGCAATCTCGTTCGTCTTCGACCGACCGTGACGACACCACCTTCATTTCAACGTATCGGTTACGGCCACTCTGACCGAGTGAAACGGACAGTTAGAACGAACGAACGAAAGTCGCAGCAGAAGAGGGGTTGTTCCCAGCGACGGCGAGGGTGCAAGAGCTCGTGCGTGTTCGAGAGACGAAGCCAAGAGTGTAAGAGACCGAAAGTGGCGCGAGTCGTGGGGTAGAGCACGCTGGAAGAGAAGAATATATTATACCTAGCGTCAGCTGTGCTTTATAACCCAAGCATCAGGCTGGCGTCACGGTGTGGGTTTATACCGCGATACACGGTGCATCTGCCAATCCCTGTTCCTCGTGCGATCAGCTCCGCTCCTTTTTTTCCACGAGGTGCCATTCCCCTCTCCTGGCGTCACGACTATCTTCCAGCTCCTCCCTCCTACGCTGAATCTCAGAGACGGTTTTTGCGCCTCTGATCATCACACAGTCGTGAAACTGTATAACGATCAACCACCAGAAATGAACTTATCCTCTACTACGTGAGCGATGTGTACTCAATACTTTTAGTCCAGTCTCAGATTCTTTATAAACGCTTAAGAGGACCTATGTCTTAAAATAACTAGCTGGTTATTGTTGCTCGCTCGCGAGTAGGGTTGTTCTTGCTCGCTTAATTAATATAGCTATTCATGTTTATTTTGTGTGCGACCCTTTACGGGCCACACAAGGAACTTCTCGATTTCCGATTACAGCGCCATCTATCGCGAATAAAAAAAATGTTTGAAACTAGTGTTTTGAAAAGGTCTCATAGCCAGCTTTCACAGTGCATGATAAAAAATGAGGTGTTCCATTAAAAAAATCATGTTGACCTTGACGTGACTTCGACCGGTCCTTTGAAGGTCAAACAGACACGGTCATTCAATAGAATTTTTGAAACCCTAGAACATTTCTCTAAACCATTTTTCTCACAAATGTTCCACTTTGGAAATATTTGACTGTTTCCATACTTTTGGAGCACCCTGTATGTATATGCATATACATGTGTTATACATATGCATACAAATGTAATAATAGTAATATATGTGTATATATTATTTCCGTTTAGTTCTTCGCTCATAAATTTATATTCTCTTATCTAGATTGCGTTATTGAGTTAAGTTTTCTTAAAAAAACTACTGGACCGAATTAAAACAAAATCTAATCAGCTCTAAGTTAGATTGATACACATTGATTGCATCATTGATCATTTTCATCTCGCTATTAGTTTTTTTAGAAAACGTTAACGAAAAATTTGTTTACATACGTACATACATACGCGCGCGCGCGCGCGCACACGAACAATTTGTTGAAAATAGGCTAAAATTACTCCAATGACCTTGAAATCATTTTAGGGGCAAATACAATAACTGCCCTATAAATCGGGAAGTTAACAAAAAATCGATTTTCGGATTTTGATGTTTCCTGAAAGCTACATGGTTCTTGAACACGATGCAATAGGCAGAATTAAAAAATATCACAGAACAACCGAGATACAGCCATTTTCTTGTGAGCTTGCACAGAAACCAAACTAAAAAAATTGCGCGATTCGCTCATCTGCGCGGTCGCCATACGTACACTCCATTAAAATACCTCCAGCGTCACTTCCGATCCATGTTCGCGTTTGATACGATATGCCAAAATTCTCAAAGCGCTTTCGTAGTTCTTGTAATTGCTATTTGTCATTTGTTGATTGTTATTCGTTATTTGTTGTGCATTGTTCCGTTATGTTTTCGTCCATATCTTACAGACATGAGAGATGCTATTTGGGGAACATATTATCATATCATTTTTATTGTCCAGAAGGAAAAAATTCATGGTGCAGGTGGCAAAGAGCAAAGACAATTTAGACTAATTTACAGAATTTTCACCATAAAAATCCCATGCCAGAATATCTGCTTTATAGGTGTTGGGAGAAGTTACACAAAATTCAAGTGAAAGTGTAAATAATGTGATTTGGAAGTTGTTTAGTCGAAGAAGTTGTTTAGTCGAATTGAAGTCCTCGCGTGTAGCGTAGACATAGCTGTATCATGTTTTAATGAAGGAAAGAAGATTCTACTTGATATTATGCGAAGATTCGACATTGAACCTGGTTTAAATACCAAAAAGAGCTTCCAGTGCCAAGATGAAGTGAGGACACGATATGCTGAGACGGATAAATCAGCAGCTAGTCTGGAGGCAAGGCGATCTGCCAGGTGGTCCAGAACTAAAGCGCAAAAAGATGCAGCTATGAAAGAGGCTGCCTTGTATGCTGCTGGAGAGTTTGGAAGCAGAATAAGCCATGTATAACAACAAAATCAGCACTATATTGAAACTTTAACTTTAAACCTCTTTTTCTGAATATCACCATGTTTTATATATGCCCCATGATATCTTAAGAATGGATGGACCGATCACTTTGAAATTTGGCGTACTCTTTGTCACATCAATGTGCTTGATCTGAACTAGAATGCCCTTAGCATGCAAGTTCTAAACAGCTTTTTCGTTTAAGTAATGGTGCAAGGTTTAAGTAATTATGTTAAGTTATATTTAACCTAAAGAATTAGCAGATTTATAATTTTGCTAAATGCATCAGTGTAGTTTACGCCACAATTACGTCAATATAGAATAAGAATCTGTCTTCGTTTATTTTTCACTAGGATTATGACTTGGAGCATGCGGTCCATACAAGATGCAAAGAACAATTGAAAGTAATGTATTATTACCATTGAGTGTAGAGACATTAAAAACTAATTCTGCAAGCGTCAAAACACACATTGGTGGCCGATATGACTACAATTTTTTAAGGAGTAAAAATTTTTTAATTACATTAAGGAGAATAATTACAGCATCACCCATACTTTTAAATATTTCAAACTTTCTAGTCGGTACGAAATGAAACATACGGTATAAAATACCATAAAGAGCAACTTCAGATATATTAACACAAAACTGATTATTTATCATATTCTTTCATTTCATATATTTGATCATTTTTATTTCTGCTCAAAAGTTCGAAACATTTAAAAATATAAGTAGTGCTACAGTTATGGTCCGCAGTGTATATGCATGACAATAATCCCATCGTACTGTTATATCTTGCTAGTGTTACAGGTCTAGGAATAAGTTGACATATTTTTTGTTTGCAAGCTTACACCACTTTTATCTTGAACGATTCATACACAGATTAAAGTGAAAACAGACTTACACTTCGCCACAAATGCGACATCCCAAAACTGGAAGAAAAAGACAGAGGAAGACACTTCTTGCACTTCTTTACGAATGCAACGTCTTAGCAGCTCGTACTCATTATGCAGTCCGAAAAGTGCTGCAGCCATCTTAAGCAGACGGAGACGTCTGCTTGCACGGGAACGTCTCGTCGACGCGTTCCCAAAGAGCAGACGCATCTCTGTATGAGAAGGTACCAACCGTGAAGCGTCAAACGGAACCCGCTGCATCGAATGAAAGCTAAGCCCTTATGAACATTTAAGTAACTCCCTAATGGAAGTTTGGGTCTCGTCGCATCGTTGAAAGTTGAGAACTCGACAGACACTCATCGTTCGTGATTATGGACAGCAATGAGTACAGACTTTGTCTGAAGACGATACGCACACTCACGCGTCGACGTATCGATCCTCAAATCCTCTAATTGAAACAACCTTAACCTTACAAGCCGAAATAATTATTTGAAAACTGTTGGCACATTCGAATCATTTGGTAATTGGAATATCTTGAAAATACTGACCAAATGAATTGCATGCTTAACTAGCATCTGAATTAGTAAAACAATGAATAAAAACATTTCGCAGTCTCGTAGGCTTTAGAAATAGAGGAAAAATTTTTCAGCGAAAATTGAGATAAAGCTATGATGCGATTTCGTCGGAAAGAGGAAATAGCGAATAAACTGAAGACTAATTACACAAGACTTGAACTCTACTGGAAATGTATCAAAAATATGAAACAAAATCTAATTGATTAGACCCTCCACTATCATTGTTAGCAAGATATCATTCGCCTTTTGAAATTGGTAATTTCTTGTTTGTGGTAAAATAATTTAAACAACATAGTATATAAGCAAAATTTAGTGACTTCATCTGTATCGGTGGTATATAAGTAAGAAATTAAATACTGTAACCCTTTACAGGACTTCATTAAGCAGTCTAGTCTAAAGCTGACACCATGGGTATTTCAGCACACGGTGTGAATGAAAACCAGTGGTGCCATAGAAAGCCTATTATTGTAGGAGGATCGCACCCCCCTGTGGCGCTACTAGTTGGTGCATGCTCATCGTGCACTTGCATTTACTAATTGTTTTTTCTTTTAGTATAACATTATATGAAATTCTTTTTGTGAAATATACAACATTCTTCACTTATGCTACGGAATGTGGTTTTAACCTACAATAATTAATTGACAACAAAGGTAGGTACATTCGAATAATCGCATAATTGAAATAACCGTAATATATTGAAAACGCCTACTGAATGATTAACAAACTTTTGAATCATCGGAGTCATAAATGGAAAATGTTCTGACCTTCATTTGTTATCTATGATAAATATGTTTCAATATAAATGAAGGCAAAGTCATGGCGAAATGTAGACGTAAAGAGAAATCAACGTTACATGGGGCCACAATTTATTACATCATACTCACACATCCATATTTAATTTTTAAAACAAACACCTCAATTTTTGATAAATGCAACAAACAAGCTGCAACGAAACATAGCATCTCCAACTGCAATAAATATTCTGAATCATTAAATAAACATCATTAAAGCTAAGCATAAAATTCATTGAACACTATTGTTATTGACAAATACAATGCTTCTTAATATTGTATTATTTATCTTGTCTTACACTTTTATGACTGAAATATTAAACCATCAAAACAAACGTCCACTTCATCTAATTTTTGTTTACTAAATACATGTCTACGAAAAAAAGAGGAAATAAGCGTCGAATGCAGACAAATTACAAATAAAATGCGAACTAACAAAAGGTATATATCTTTCTCAAAATTTCATTTCTCAAAATATATATCGCAACGTCTGAAAACACCAGATGTCAAACGCACGCTCTCCAAGTCCACGAGTTACGTTGAAAATTCAAATTGATATTACATGTACTGTTTCTGGCCGCTAATTCGTAATGCAATTGTGCACCGTCGCGCACAGGTATCACCCCCAATTCGACGTTAATCTGAAATTGAATTAGACGCATTACCATAACATTAGTTCCGCGTCTTATTTCAAAACGCAGGCACCGAGAAGACGGCGCATCGCGCGATGCAGGACCATTTCATAGATTGGTAAGGCACGGGCTTATAAAGCAGCTTGCAGCCTCAGCAGCATGCCGAGCATTAGGGCACGTGTGTACGATTATACGTCTCCGCTATCCCGCGTCCGGACACAACTGTGAATTAAATTACGTCAGTCTATATCGTGTAACAATGCGCTCGTAGAATTACGCGGAGAACCGGCACGTCGTCGCTAGGACGTGTTACAGCTGTAATGAGGCAGAGTGATTTCACGATGAAACAGCGAGGGACAAGAGGATACCTTGCACAAACGCAGAAGCCGCAGGAAATCGTGTTACATTACTTCTTCTTCTTCTTCCTTCGCGCTAAACTGTTAACTTCGTTTTACAAACAGTAAGGCGATCAACTATTAGGTTGATGCACAAATTTGTGGTGTTATATCAAATAAACTTTCATGCTGAATAAATTCATTTTTTGATCACATACTATAGTTCAGGCCTAGCCAACTCAAATAGTTTCACGTTGGCCAGGGCTGCTATAGATCATTCAATAAATCTCCATTTTTCTCTTAAGTACTGTGATTTAGTTGTTCTTTTTTTTGTTTTATCTAATAGCGAAAAACGTGAGATTCAAGATTACGAATATTGTTGGTCTAGCACACCAGTCTTTAAGGCTATTATCGTATGCAAGAAAGAAAATATATTTTTTTCAATCATTTTTTCTTTACATAACAAATATCTGTAAATAATAGTAGACATGTTGACGTAATTAACAAATTCTTTTTGTTTATTTTTAATAATTTTGTTCATTGATAATACATGAAATCCTCTTTTCCACGGTTGATGCGATAACTTGGCACTGACTCATTCGAAAGCAAAAAATTCAATAGATAATTAAATAAAATATTGTTTTGCGGTTATCGTCCGTACTAAAATTATAATTATTCATTAATATTCAGTCACATTTTTAAATGACTAAATTTTAAAAAGAAGTGTGTAAAAAATTCAAACGTTAGCCATTTTGTTTCTTTTTCACTCAAAGGTGTTTAATTCTAGTTCAAGCAATTGCGACAAAACCATATTTTAATAATCTGTGGAATTTTTTGCTTTTGGATGATCCAATGTGAAATTATCCTATCAACCATGAACAAAAGGGATAAATGCCACGTGGCTATATCAATGAAAACATTATTGAAAATAAATAAAAAAATTTGCATTTGGTAGTTTAACATGTCTATTATTATGCATAGAAACACTGACCTTCCACAATTATTTGTTACGTTTAATAAAAATTCTTGAGGAAAATCTTTCTTTCTCTCACGCGTGCGATAATAACCCTTTAACATGAAATTTTTCATTACTAAATTAAAGGAAAAAGAAACCCAATATTATAAGAGAAGGGCAGAGTAATTTAATAATACATAAAACATAGCTAAGGAATTATTTTTTTAGAGGTGTATATTGCTATCGACCATCTTTCAGCGTGAAAACGAGATAATTTATCTGCTTATTTGGAGGCAACATTGATTTTAATTTTCAACATACAAAGAATGAACGCATGCAATAATTATGAATTAATGGCAATAAAGTAGATATTTGAATAAAACTGATCCAAAATTTTAGAGCTCGGTATTGTCTTTAGTCGATGCATTCCCGACCGGAAACTACTGCGTGTAAATTGATATTGAATTCTGCTTACGATAGTCAAGCTTCAACGCTTTCAATACAAACATTGTGTGCAATATACACCATGTATTCGATAATACTATGCAGAAGATACAAAGACACCGGCATCGCTTTCCGATATTATTGGCAGATATATTTGACGAGTTTCACAAGTATGTGTGTTCCTGTATTTTGTTGGCGAAAAATCGTTTCACCGGCGTAACTATTAATCGGATATTCGACAAATATTCAGTCGTATGTGGTCAATTATTTTGATTAAAAATCACTTTAAACACTATATCGTTAATATTATCGGGTCGTATTAATTTGTATGTAGTTGAAAGTTCGTGATAAAATATTAAGGGTCTAAAGTGGATAGTTTGCCTAAATATTTAAATTTTCTCGCGGTTTTGTATAAGATATTTAAAATACAGTACAAATACGATAGCTTCAAAAGCATTTATATTTATATGTAAAAAGTGACGTCGTATTTACACCGTATATGTGGACAGCTCGATGGATAGTAAACAACTCATAACAAAGAAGTTTATTTCACATTATGTTTTTAATGAAATATCAATTAAATTCGTACTGCTTACACAGGTGTACGTACTAGCCCATAACGAAGGTTATACGATCACTCTTACACACCACAACATCCTTTACAGCCACGAATACAGAAAGAATTACAAGGAGAAGTAGTATTTTAACGCTTGAGATAGTTTAATACATAAATAAAAACTATTAACTAAGCTCCTATTATCCTACAGTTTCCATATGCATTAACATCTTCGAGTAACGTCAAATTGATCACTTACATATTTAAAGGTGAAATTACGAAATGCACGTGGGGACGTGGGTCCGAGTTATGAAAACCTCTAACGACGTAATCAAATACAGCAATAAATCACTGTCCTCCCCGTGTTTCGTATTAATAAAAAATTCATTAATCTTCGGCCCGCCGAAAATTAAAATAAAGGAGGCAGAAAAGAAAGAAACAATTTAACCGAGTCCCCGCATATCCAGTCCCCAAATAATTTAGTCGTCCGGTCGAGGGGTTGGCTTGGAAATCGTCGCGCGATTCTTCACGGCGCGCAGCGTTAATTTTATTCCCGCGAGCGCGGAGAGCGTGAATTAGTGTCCAGAAAGGGATGGTACCACGCCGGCTACCATTACGGCCAAGCAACATACGTAAGGACTCCGACGTACGGCCGACCTGGCGCGATACCCAGCGAAGAAACATCTCCGCGTGCCTTGCTGGGACATAATTCATTGCCTGCAGGAAGCTTGTACCTTAATCTCATCGTATTCTGGCCGAACCGCTGGCCGAAGGACGACGTTGCAGTGTGAAACGTACTGTACCCTGTACGTGCAAACGCGGTCGTTATAAAGGCGGCCCTCCAATGCATGCACCAGGCTACGTACATAACTATCAGCGGAATGTATCATCTACAGCGACAGGACATGTTATTCTGGGGTACAAACCAATCCCTGGGAATCCAATGGGAATTATTATGTAACCCCTATAATATAAACGCATCGAGGATTTGTCGAACGATACGCGGTTCGCGTAGGCGTCTGCATACGCCTATGGAATAATACGCATATGATACCGCGAACAAGGCCCGTCGACAAAAGATACACGGTTGGATTGCATTGATTCGAACATGGTTGAAAACCGTCCTGAGTTTGCAATTTTCGTAGCTCTTTGATTGGGTAAATACAATGCCCCGTTTGCGGTAGCGCTGCCGTATTGCTATTTTTTTCATGGACCCGCGGAACGCAACTTTGAATATCGAACGAATTTGGTAACAATACGGTATGTGTGTTGCTTCGATTCGATTATTCGTAAAAAGTTCCACGCAACCTGCGCATAGAAAAATAGGAGATGATGACTCTTTGGTGAATGCCTGTGCGATTCGATCAGGAGGAGCGCAAAAAAAGATTCTACCGATTGACATGAAGTTTCACTCATCCAGATGAATATTCGGATCGGGAAACAGGATGCAAAAGATGAAGCAAAAGTACGGGAAATATGCTGCTTCGAGATTCGGGTACTTGCAAAAATTCTACACAACTTGTACATAGGAAAATAGGAGATGGTGACTTTTTGGCGAATACCTGCATAAAGGGCATCCACGGTATTCCACCGATTAACGTGAAATTTCCGTCTAGGCAAATATTCAGAGGGGGCGACAAAGTAGAATCGATTAAAGGGTTAGCCGCAGTCAGGACAATGGAAACGGACAATTTCTTGTGTGTTTTTTTTAAGGTTTTAAATAATAATTTTTATTAATGAAATGTAAATATATTACAAAGTATGTCTTAAAGAAATATAAAAGAATTTTTGTTTTAAAAAAAGGTTAATTCATTTCGTCATAAAAGGCGATGGCGTGGGTGGTCACATGGTTTGCGGTGAGCAAGATTTCTTCAAACTGGTGCACCTGAAAACAAAACTACAGGTAGATTTAGAAAATATATTAGACTAACAGGTCCCTGATCGAAGGATTTTTTATTTTCTTGTATACTTTTTTCTTTTATCCTGTATTGAATCGCTTAATTTTAGTGAAAAAATTGAAAATCAACTTCAAATGTACGCCATTTTGTTTTAAATTAACTTTTTCCAAAATCCTTCGATCAGGGACCCGCTAGACTAATATATTTTCGAAATTTACCTTTGTTTTTGTTTTCAGGTAAACCAGTGTAGAGAAATCTTGCTCACCGCGAACCTATGTTTTTAAATCATCGTCTACGTCATCGGCTGTTATGACGATATAAATTAACGTTTCTTAAAACAAAAAATGTTTTTTAGTTCTTTAAAACATGCTTTATAATATACTTAATTGTTACTTATACAAATTATTATTTAATAACTAAAAAAAAATCACAAAGAAATGTCGTTTTTCCTTTTCCTGATTGCGACTAACCCCTTAAACGATACGGTTCGTATGCTGCTTTGAGATTCGGATACCTGCATTCTACACGACATGGACATAAGAAAGTAGGAGATCGTGAGTTTCTGGTAGATGCGCTCCAATTCGAGGGTCTGTGAAGTTGGCCTAAGATTTGCAAAAAAGTAAAAACAAATAAAGTTATGTTTGCCCGCCGAAGAGTTCTAGAGTTCTCAGCCGATTTTAGAAACAGTTCCGTAGTTTAAACATGAAAAATATCCATTTGAATATCTCCACGGGCTAACTTCACATTTTCAAATAAACATTGCTAGAACTTTATTCATTGCGATTTTCCCGCAAAAAGTTATTGGGACAAGTAATAGAACTTTTGGGTAGGCGAAAAGAACTCCAAATAAATTTTCAAACATCTTTTTTTGGAAATCAAAAGTTCTAAGAAGAGTTCTGTTTGCCCGTTGAGGAGTTCTATCGAAAACCTTAATAGTTCGAAGCGGTTCGAGTAAAAATAAAAGAATTACATGTATTGTTATTAACACAAAATCGTTTGGAATGAAATACAAGAGTTCTGGCGGGAGTTTTGTTTGCTCGCCCAAGAGTTCTATCGATAATTCTTAACACATAATGTCCTAAAATTAAAAATGAAAAAGTTCTGGAACTTTGAAATTGACTCGATCGAAACAATTTCTAAGTGTCGTAAATGGAGCAAACCTTTTTGGAAATCGGTCATTTTGGCGGGACTTCTGTTTACCCATCGAAAAGTTCTCTTACTTGTCCCGATGACTTTTTGCGCGAAAATCACAATGAATAGAGTTCTAGCAATGTTGATTATTTGGAAATGTGAAATTAGCCCGCACAGCTATTCAAATGGATATTTCTTGTGTTTAAACTACGGAACTATTTCTAAAACTGGCATGATGAGAACTCTAGAACTCTTCGACGGGTAAACATAACTATATTTCTTTTTCATTTCTTTTGTAAATGTTGGGCCTACTTCACAGACCCACAGTTCGATCAGAATGAACGGAAAAAGGAATTCTACCGATTAACATGAAATTTTCGTCCGGACGAATATTCGGATCTGGCAACTGGGTAGAAGCGTGACAGTCATTCGAACTAGCATGTTAGACGTAGAACGGAACAGGAACCGGGTACTAATTTGATGGTTCCTGGTAGAAATTCAAGCCGTGCACCTACGTACGATAATGTAGCCAAATAATGCAATATCGTGGAACGACTCGGAACGAATGAAATAATTCGTGGTCAATTTACGTTACGGTAATTGTTTGTCTTTTAACCGCTTAAGGACCACGCCCGAGTATACTCGGGCTGCTACTATGTGCCGAAAATCCCACTCCCGAGATAACTCGGGCAAGCTTTATTTGCAGAAAAGACCACTCCTAAATATACTCGGGCGAAAATAAATACGATTTCTGGTATGTAGAAGCATAGATTACAGATGGACAACTCTGTGTAAATTTTTGTACAGTGTACGCGACTTGTTTTAATTTTATTTTCACATATTTGTATTAGGATTAATGTTACGAAAATGAATCAGTAGATATCAATTTTCGGTCCCATTTTGAGCCCGAAATGGCTTTCATGAGGGATATATATGTTCAGTAAATAAAATTCTTTCATAAAAAAGAATGTGTTATTTTTTCCATTTAAAAAATTTTTAATGATTACTGAAGCGGTTAAAGTGACGAGAGAATATATTACAGATGAAACAAAACGGAGGATTTTCTGTGTCTTCTTGTTTCACATTACCTTAATTGGCAGGTACACCACTCGCTTACTGTAAAGTCTACAATTTGAATACATTACATACAGACTTTTCTTTCCTGCATCATATATAAGTATACATATATCTGTCTGTGTTTCTTTGAACCTGACTCATGTAAATATATAATTCTTTATTTAATAACTCCAGGTGCACTTTATGATTGTTTCCAACTTTAATCTAGTTCACAGTTTTTGATCATATGAAGAATTACCGCAAACAGTGTGTCGAAAATATTAAACGTTAGTGATTTTAATACAAACTTCATTCTATAATAAGTAAAACAGTTAGTAATACAAATTCGGCTTAATCTGCTTTGGTAACAATTAGTAATATTCATTAACTTAAGTAATATTTAATAGAATAAAATAATTTCATACGTATTATTTTAATCATACAAGAGAGAATTTCTCAAGAAGTACTATTTTTCATCATGACTGTAAAGACACGTGTGCAAAAAAACCTAATCATTTCGTTAAAGATGTAATCATCTTACACGTGTACTTATAATTTTTCAAATTCAGAGATAGATTACTAATTGTTAAATTGACTATATTCTAATACTATTTTCATCAATTGATTCTGCATGTACATTTCTTCTTTTATATGTAAAATCCCCTTTAAAAATATTTAAGTCAATCGACATTACGAATTTTTACTGAAAATGACCAAAACGTTAAATATAGATAAACCCTGATTTTACTGATAATTTTTGAACTTACTCCATTTCTGATGAAACAAGCAAACACTGTCCCTATTTAATACTTTTCTATACTGTCGTAAACCAGGATTACACTGGACTAGATTGAGAAATCCACGTTACTCGTGAATAGAACACAGGAGGAACTCCGCGAAGGGATTTACACCAAGAAACACAGTCGAAAGAAAAAGGAAAAACGCTGTAAATCGTACATGTAAACAACTCGTAAGCAGCCTACGAGGGGAAGCTTAGAATAACATGGTGTGTTATGGTAAGGTAAGAATACCATGTTTCTGGAAAACTTTATTCCACGATCAGGTGCCAGCGTGCCGTTCTCGAATCGAGATAATGTGATTCGATACAGGAGTGGTTGCTAGGTAACGTGGAATCAATAGGGGAAACGGAAGATTGAAGACAACAAAAAGTATTTGTATTTCCGGTACAAAATCCGAAGCGTAATTTATTTGTCATTGGAATTTCAAGACTGGATTGCAAGCGCTCGAACCATTATTGTCAAACGAATTGGATCCGAGTGAGTGTACATTGCATACAGAAAGCATCTTTGTTATAAATTCACACATTATTCAATTACAATTATAATATGAGCGATTCTAGGAATGGACAAACCTACAGCATCCAGTAATGGAGATTATTATTTGAAAATATCATTTTCTTGATGCAGGAAACAGGTGCAATACGCACTCATACTTGCATTTTTTCTAATAAAAGCATGTATTCTTTTATAGTATTCAACTTTAATCATTGATAAACGTAATACTTTAGAACATATTTCAAATTTTATACTAGAAAATTATATTATTTTAATAAATATTAAAATATTCCATCGTGAACATTTCATTCCACGTTTGTTAATATTTTCGATTATCTGTTCAAACTATGTATATTACCGTTGTACTCGTCCAATTAATTTCTATTTCAATTTACATCCGGCATATTGCACTTGCGTCGATACATCAATCGCCCTATACGAAATTGTCCCTATACGAAACAGTACCGACTTTTAGATGCACTCGAACCCTTTTAAATCACAATCTACAAAGACGATTCATCAATTTTTTTCTCGGTTATTATCAGTAATAACGGACAAATCTGAACACGACTGGCGTCCATTCAGAACTGCGTATCGATCATTTCAGCGCGGAGTCATTTGATTGAAAGCCATTTGAGAATTACTAAACGTTAAATGACGCCGACATGGCAAACACACCGAGTAGGAAATCGATCGTTGCACGGAGGGTAAGTTAAAAATCGAACAATGGACTAATGCCTGGCAGCCGCAATGACCGCCGCAGTGTGGTCGTTTTGATTTGCCCGATTCGGACGGTAGTTATGCGTTAACGTGGCAGTACTTAAATAAATTATCAATCGCGTTGAAAGCCACCAGTCCCGACCCCAGGAGAAGCAGGAGAACCAGGAGTGCGAGGCACGGAAAGGGGGAGGCCAAAACCGAGGGGGATCAAGAGAAGCTGAAAGTGAGACGGACCGTCGAGGGCGATTAAGCAAATATCCAATTTTCCTTTTTCCAACGACCGAATGTGCCTCCTCGTTCCATGCTAGACAGACCCCTGGCTTTTATTTGCGGTACGTCGGGCACCCAACGTTTGTTAAACCGCTATAAGCGATTTCAGCGATACCCGAAAAGAACGTAAATGGCCGCCCAACTTGAGTCGCATTCTTGGTAGAATTACGCTGCGAGTGTCAAAGTAAATCACAACTATCCGGGTGGGTGTTCCCTTTTTATTTTTAACCCCTTGACACACAAATAAAACGGAACTTGATGCGTCCAAAAAATACTATTTAATTTCGATCAACTGTACAGTGATGTAGAAGCTGAGAAAGAGTACATCTTATTTTGAAATTTGGATTTTCATATAACATATAATCAGATTGAAACAGAATGCTAATGAAGACCAACTAAATAACATTAAAAAATGATAATTTAACAGTTCTGTAAAGTATGAAATACAGACAAGAAATGATTTACGAGAAGGAGGATATTTCTAATATTTTTCGTTTTGACCAATACAAATCTATTTTAGATTTTTTTACCTGAGACATATAATGCACAACGAAAAATATGCCATGATTTCGTCATTTCTTACTGGAAACCACTCTTTCTTCATTTTCGTATTGTACTCCATTTTCATTTGAGCTGCATATCTATGTATTTGTTCCCCTGACTATCATTTCAAAGAAGTCGTCAGACAATATTTGTTTCAAAACACATAGAGGTGTTGCATTTGATTCAAATCTTTGTAAAACTAATGGACTGATACCCGGAGTTTGAGTAAACTGTTTTATGTTTACAATATTTTCTTTTTCTGTCCAATTCCATTCATCTCCTATTACATCAGAATTGTCACTGCTTGATACGCGTCCTGAACGTTTCCGCACATTTTGTAAAACGGAGCTAGCTTCACTCGAACTTGAACCATTACTTGAGTAATCAACGGTATGAACACTTTGATGAGCGTCGTCAATCCCATTATTATCACTAGAACAACCTATTGTACCATTATAGTCACTTTCATATGTATAATACATTCGACATATAGATGATACAGGGATTATTTACAATCTTTACTAAACTCATTATCTGATATGAGATTCATTGTGCGAGACCCCTGCTATACTGAATACTACATTCAATGTGCTTCTTCTTATATGTCGATGCTTTTTTGTTATTGGAATTGTTGGGATGGATGCACAACTGAAGCAGCATAGTTCACTTACATATGTATACAGGGTGTCCCAGCCTAAGTGATACAGAGCTCTAACTCCAAAATTATAGGCCGAATGGAAAATTTCAAATATGGAAATTGCATAGTAAAATGGGGCTCATGTTTCAGCGAGAAGGAATTTTTGTTGACTTTGTTATTTAACGAGATATGATGGTCAAGTTTCGTTTTTCAAACGGAACTATATATTTTTTTTATACCACGCGATAGTACTTTTTAAGGCGAATTCATTAAGCTTTAATGTATTTACCCGATTTTTATTAGTTTTCAAGCTGTATCGCTTCAAAGTTTGCTAATTTTCGAGGAAAAAATTCGGTTCGGCCCCGGGCGGTCCCATTGATGGAGTAAGCACCATGGGGTTTTTGGCCCAGAATATTGGGATTCTTCCCATTTTCCTGTATGTATACCTACTGCATGGCGCCCGCTGAAAGCAGCTTTTGACGAGTCAGACTTGTCAAAGTCTACACTGGCACGTGAAATGAATAGACGACCCCAAACCATCATTGTATTGTCAAGGGGTTAAACTTAATTACGGGGCTACACGGTGGATTTGAGCGATAATCAAATACCGGTATGCGATACTGTCACAAGTAATATTGGAAGACACAGGACAGACACGCAGAACCTTCGTTATCCGAGTGTTCAACCATAAAATCGCACTACTACTCGAACATTCTATTATTTAAATATAGTAAGTTCTCACAGGCTAAACCGTTTTCTTAATACAAGAAAATTCTTCCATAAGGATGAAAATAAACTCCTTGCACTACGCTGAAACTCGGAAAAAGCCGTCCCGAACCCGTACGCCCGAATGGTCCCACTAAATTTAACAACTGACTCGTGATTTTCAAGTTTGGCCTAAAATTTTCATCACGTGTCAGGCTCGTGAAAATAGTGCAAAAAATTAATATAATAATTACACTGAAACTAATGGAAACTTTAAATGAAGTAAGAGGAAGTGGCTGAAGGCACAAAATGAACAACTATTTCGGATACATCCTAGGATACAAAACAGTAACTTTTAACCATTATTTTTATTTTTTATACATCGACATTCCTTCATTTATACAGAAGTTATAAAATCGGAGGCAGTACTTGTCTCCATTCCTTATTTATGCACTTAGAGATAAAAATGGGACATCCTGTATACGATAAAAATGCGAGTGCAAGATGACATCGACAGATACCGCTTGACGGGGAACGAAAATTCGATCTTCTGCCGTTTTACGATGAATAAAGCTGCGCTCCATGCGTTTCGATGAAGTTGTATATTTGTATATATGCTTGTACAGTGCGCCATGTGTGTATGCAGAAAATCCCTGAGTAGTTGGTTTATTGTATGTAGTTTGCTACCATCTTCGACGTGACTACTATACAGATAGAGGATTCGCTAGTCAAGAGTCAATTGCTTCGAACCAAACTGCTACAGAGAGGAGACAAAGTTCCCAGCGGGATGTCCCCATCGCCTTTTCTATCGTCTTATCCTCGGCATTGTCTTAGACGTAGAAATCAAAGTCGACCGCAAAAATTGTAAAAGTGTCATGAAAAATCTTTGAATAAATTAAATTGTAAACAAAGACAATTATTTTACTCATTTTTAATCATCAAATCTTTTATTAGATGTTTTAACTATTAGAAGAGAGAAAATTCATTAGCTTCTAAATTAGTAGGAATTTATTGGAAAAGTACTGTAACAATGTCGACAGCTTTTGTTTGGCCGATTGTTATAGGATTTGTTCAAGGAAAAATCTAAACACGGCACCACAATCCATTCCAGACTCTACGGTTACTGTCGGTCTCGAAATTGTGCATGACCGTTCCTATCGAGAGAGGAACATACAGGGTGTCTACGCTAAAGTGTGACAGACGTACGTTTCAATAACTATTGATGATACAAAAAAATTGTTTACATGTGAATTGTAGGATACCATGGGCTCTATATTGTGGCGTAAATGAAATTTTTTTTATACTATTAATTTAAAAAAGATGATGAAGTTTCGTTTTTTAAATGGAACTAGTATTTATTTTTGGGGCGATCATGCGACAGTGCTTTTCAAGGCGAATTCATTGACCCTTAATATATTTATTCGATTTTTATTAGTTTTCAAGATAGAACGCATCGAAATTTACTGATTTTCAGCGGAAAAGTCTCAGTTTGAGTGATCGCGTAGGACCGCTTTTATGACTTGTCACTCAAATCGAGACTTTCCCACTGAAAATCAGTAAATTTCGAAGCGTTCCATCTTGAAAACTAATAAAAATCGGGTAAATACATTAAGGGTCAATGAATTCATCTTGAAAAGCACTATCGCATGATTCCTCAAAAATATATAGTTCCATTTAAAAAACGAAACTTCACCATCATATCTTTTAAATTAAAAATATAAACAAAATTTCATTTACGCCACAATATACAGCCCATTGTATCCTGCAATTTACATATAAATAATTTTTTCGTATTATGAATAGTTATTAAAATATGCGTCTGTCACACTTTAGCGTGGACACCCTGTATATGGGAATGGAACTTCGGAATCGCATTGCATTAGACACAGTCCAAATAAGCTTTCGCGGAAAACTTCAAAAAGTGTGTCGACTTCTTCGAATGCGGTAGCGCAATGGTACCTCGGATTTCGAAGTGCATGAAATGAAATAATACCCGAAATCAATGCATATAGAAGGTAACAATTTTACTTTCAAAGTTATCAACTCTTTGCAGACCAGCGCCAGAATACACTGATCAGCATAAGTAGTTTAAAAGTTCTTCTTTATCGTTGGAAAGTTGTTAACAAATTCGTGGCTGCAAATCAACAAAAACTAATGTCTTTTTAGGTAATGAACTTCAACATGAATGTACATAATATTTAAAATAACTGCAAATACGAAATCATATAACATGGAATCTGTATGTGTTTTGCAATAAGTTTCGTTATTTTATAAGGTATGCCAATACCAAAATGATATTATTTATATTATCTTTTTATATTAACCCTCCGGAACCGGTGCTGGGTCATTTTTCCGACGTTAATTTCGAAGTCCCATTCCTCTGTCATCGAAAGTGACAATCGGCTGTCCCCACTATTCTAACTTTTAGCGACAGAAACGTTTCGAACTTTATTGCAAAAGAACTAGTTTCCGGGACAAAATATTAACAAAAACAATTGGTTACGAGGCATTATTAATATGATAATAATATTTGCATATAAAAATTTGATTTTAAGCCTTCTTTTGTGGAATATAATATAAAATTTGCTTGTTCGAAGACTATTGAGTATCTACTATCTACTATCTACTGTTTATAGATATACACCAAGCACTGATATTTTACTATTGTACAAGATTTGTTCAAATTGATTTATGGATCAATTCAAGTAGAATAAAATGTACACACTTGATAAAATAATCCTAAGGCACACGACACCCCATCTAACATTCATATTCCAAAACGGGCCACCCACCCGCAGAGGATTAATAGCTACACCTATTCTACCCTCGTTACACCGAAGATGAATCGTGCTATCGTTTCCCTTCCATTTACAATCAGAAAATTGAACTGAAAAATAAAAGTGACGTTAATATCGTTCATTGTCCAAGCGTACGCAGATACGCAAATCCGACGAGGAAGACCCGTCGATTTAGACGATAAAACGCAAACGACAACGCTTGACATTCAATCCCACATCGACAACGAATTGGTTTTTGCCCGTTAACCGAGTTCGCTCATCCCCAACCCCTTCTATCGCATTAGTCAACCACCCAACGAAACTCGAGGACAGCTCGATCTTCGCTTTTCGACGACTAGTCAACTTTAATGCTTGTAAAACTCCATTTCTCGCCAACCTACGCTCCTCTAAGGAGTCTTCTCGTTTTGGAGTCTCGAAAAATAGGTCATCGTAGCGAATTTTTTTAAGACAAATCATAAGTCGGATCAACCTTTGTGAAAAATATATGTATTGGCATTCTATAATGCGAGAATAAATGGATGGATGTGTGTGTAAGTTGTCCATATGTGTCCGTGAGAGGTGAAGGAGCCAATCGACAGCGATGTACGTAAACACTAAAGGTAACGAGAAAGACGTGGTATAGTTAGTCAGTCAAAGATATCTGGTCTGTGCGAACGTGCGAGAATAGACAGCTCTAGATTGTTTTTTTTTTATTTCACTAGTTACCGTTTCATTTTTGTGTCCATCTTCAACAAATATAAATAATTGTTTCTTGTTCAGATTTATTATTAATCTCTTAGTGTTTGTCTATAAATACAAAAATTTTCCAACAATTCCAAAAACCTTAAATTTAGTGCACGGTCTTGTTGACGATGGAACAAAATTTCTCCATATTTACAGCCAGGGAAGTCGCAGTACAGTGGTGTGTGTATGCTTTCGTGCGAAAAGCGGCGAGGAAAATGTGCTTTAACGTCGACTGCTGTAGGTATAGCAACAAAAAATAAACACCACTGTACTTGGAGCCACGTGCTTGGAGCCTTCGACCACTCATTAATAATATAACGTTTGCTAACTCGATGGGAGTCAGTTTAATTTTGTCTGTGAATGTGTAAATGATTAATTATATAAACTGGATGAACTTTGCAAAACTGAATCTCGGAATAATTAATTAATGAGACATTTGCTTAACCAACGAAGAACTCAGCGTCAAAATTAATATACCATTTAGACTATTTTTAATACACTGTTCTAATCCATGTACTGGGATTACTTATAGATGATTGATTCTACCTATAATCAATGGTTATTATTACTTTATTACTAGTGCGAAATTAAAATATGAGCATTAGTGGATATCTTTCAGAATATCATGAAGATAAAGAAATGACGATAGTAATTGTAGGTATGTGACCTACATAAATTCCTGGAAATGCAATAAATACAGTGTCTAACGCAATATTTCTTAGAAGAAGTTGACAACAATCTTTACATAGTTTGACTTGAATATTTAAAGAATTCCTTTCGATTGATTTTTATAAAACTTGATGTACAGGGGGTTTTAGGATCGTTGATTCTAAATTTGAATTCGAAATTTAGAAATCTTGTTTCCTCCCTTAATTAGGCGTAACTTTCGTGGAGTGATTTTATCGAAATTTTGTTTCATGAAGTGACATTACGTGAGGGTGAAATAACGAGCTATAAAAAGTTTTATTTTAAAAATAAAAACACATAGATGTTACATGTTGCGGACAAAGGACCTGAAAATAACCTGCGTATGTAAAGAAATACCTTAAAAACATCAATTTAAGTTAAATTACATCCTGTATGAAATTGCTAGACTACTGAATCTAGTTTCGTGACAAAAGAACAAAAATGACGAAATGGCGCCGCATGAATGCAAAGTTTCAGTTTTACGCTCATTTCCTAACTTTTCTGAACGTGAAAAAGTACCATTGTACTTCCCCAACTTTTTCATTTTAATTGTCGCCAGCATCCACAAAAAGGTATTTCCTTCCATGGTATCAAAAAATGAGGTAGATGAAACCACAAAACTGAAATATACCCATCCAACTTTCGACTTTAGCCCGTGCACCGTCTCGTTCAAAGTGTCTTATAACTTCGTGAATCTTATGAATATCTCAACATGACTTAGCTGTGTTTTATACGCTCCCTGATTTCAGAAGACCCGAAACAAAAACTCTGATTTTTTGAAACCCCCAAAGTGAGAAGAGCCTTCATGGACGCAGCTGCACACGTGCGCTCGCGGTTGCGCTAACGGCGCACTTGACCCTCGCTCAAAACGCGACTGGATAAATCGATTTTGGAACTTCGACTCGGCTCACCCGTTATATTTATAATGCCCGACCTCCACGAGGCGCCCGCGGCCACGCACGTACATCCTGAAGCCGGTAGGGGCGTGAACACGCCGGACCTTTTTCATTGGGCTTTCAATTCCGTCCTTTTTTGCCTTGGCGTTGCCTCGCCACACTGAAGAAAACCGATCGAACGGAAAGAGTAAAAATCCACACGTACGGCGGCTTCGTCACGCGTGTATCGTTGGTACGAGGGGAAGAAATATCGCAGCGATATGTCACGACTCCAATCGAGACGCGCCACTAACCGCGTTGCTGACGAAATGGCTGCAAGAAAGGAAATAAAAAGCGAGGGAAAGGTCAAGAAATCGACCACCGAAAATCCCGTTGCATGGTACCTGAAGGAAGCATGTACAGACTAGACTTAACCGGGCCACGTTAGGGCACTGTTATCATTAGACTGCGGAAGTTTATGCAAATGCATATTTTTATAGGAAATAGTTAAAAGAATGGGACCTAGACGGAAATTTGTTTTGAAATTAGAGTACTATAAAAATACATTTTTTCTTTTGCATATTTTTCATATTTATGTTTAAAAACATATGCAATAATATATTGCATATGTTATTTATCGTGCTTATGTGAAATATCTATCTGGACAAATTAGTTTCGTCTATCACCATACTTTCGTATCAGAATTGTGTAGTGTTTACACAAATACAGGCCATATGAAACCATATTTCTGTAACCTTGTGTTGCTAATCGACCGTTAGGTATGACAGTTTGTATTTCGACTTCGAATACTTCAGTTCAATTCTCGCAGTTAATGTGATCTCTGTGAAGAAGTGAACATATTTAAGTGTCACTTAATTCTCTAAAACTGCCAAAAGTTAGAAAAAGTAGAAAAGCATTAATGCTAAGTTGGATCAGAGACGATCCCAATTTTGTTATTAATGACAACGACAATAATGATAACGATGAGCAGAAGTATTTGTTGCAAAATTTGCAATAAAAATGTGAAGTATAAAAGGAAATTGCATTTAGACTAATACATAAATACCGGCACTAACACAATTAATTTTGGAAAAAATGCTGGTAATTTATTGTCATGCGAATTATGATATACCAGAATAATTATGAAAAGTATTTTATATACGTGTACATAGCGAATATTCTGTAGCATACTAATATATTATTTATTATACTACGTTTTATTCAAATTATTCATGCATATTTTGCATATGCATGTTACATATTTATCATGCATAAACTTCCGCAGTCTAGTTATCATTGTGCACCAATTAATTAAGAATAGCTATACTGATTTCACGTCTTAAATAATCTTTTATCGCAAATCCATTATTTCCTTGCAATTTTATTGCGTTGTCGTTCATAAAATAATAAGTGAAGTGTTTCTAATATAAGTAAATGTATCTAAAATGTATAGCTGAATCTGCTAGAGACGTCCTTTACTGATCACTGACGCTCTTTGGTGAACCTAGAGCAAAATGCCATACGGTAAGTGGACCTAATTTTGCCATTATCCCAGTCATCGATGTTTATTTTATTTTAACGATATAGTTATTAAACATTTAATATTTTTTCGTTTAAATAATCTGCATACTTTTAATGGCAAACATTAAACATTATTTCATTAATTTGTTTCACGCGATTTTAGCCAAAACAAAGATCAGTGAAGTATTTTCTCTGATGCTTTCAGTGAGAGTAAGGAATGTCTATCTTAGACAATTCGTAATAATAATAATCTGATGTCAATGGATCAATAGTATTTAAATACGTCTCGATCCCATTTCCCACAGTTTTCAACTGTATTCAAGGAAACAACATAGAAACAATTGCCACAAACTGTTGTACACAACAAGCAACTCGGAAATAAGAAGAGGCCAAGAAATATTTTTCAATGGAAAACGTAATTATATAGTTGGATAAACGACGATAAAATCAAGAAATCGTTATAGCATAATGGTCCTGTAATACCTGCTATGCCACGAAACTCGATCTTTCTGCAGTAAAACGCGTTACCATTCGCGGAATGCTTCAACGTGGAAATGCGGTCGTCTTCTACATATTTGGAACAAGGACATTCACGGTAATATCTCGGATGAGATTAAACGGAGCTTGCATTCTTTTCATGTATATACGATGTCTTTAGTGACTAGCAGGGAGGCTGGAGAAACACCACTGGTTGTGCACTCCGGTGTTTTAAAACCCTGAAATCTACGTTTGGATATGAAGATTTGGATACAAAAATTGACATTATGTTGTCAACAATCAGAAAAAAGGAATCAAGACTACATATTACAGTAGCACAAGTCGATAAAAAGCTTCTATTTCTATTGTTACAAAGACACCAGAAATATGTAACGCATGTGGCTTTTCGTGTGGACGAACCACTTGTTTTTATTGTTTTTACAGACTCTAAATTTCATGCATTTATAGTATATGATAGCATTGAAACTGCACGTAAAAAAACAAATGATATAGTATATTAGATAAAATAATCTAACTACATTAATGCTTAATTCTGGATGAATGTATACTTTTTGCAATCGTTTCGTTACATCTCTATCATAATAATTAAAATTGCTTTCCATACCATATAACCGAAAGAATCCACTTCCCTTCAAACTAAAGAATCAAAAACATAATATAAACAAAATAAAATGCTCGATTCGACTACGAAACACGCAAAATGTAAAAGATCTTGGTAGGTACTTTTAATTCCATTGGAGTGCAAGCTTTGCCGTTAAATGCATACCTTCGTCTGAAATTAGGTAACCTTCGTTTCTTGTCGCGCACGATATCACAATCTGAAGCACTCGTGTAAATATTTAAAAATGGTTATTCCCTCGTTTCAACGGTGGGACAAAGATGGTATTACGCGGGAACAAATAAACATTGCCCACCGAGCGTCTCTGGTAAAGTGAATCGTAAACTGGTTTACTTTGCAACGTTTCAAATATGTCTGCTTCCCGTGCATAAATCAGCTGGGAGCTGGACGCGGTAACGGGTAATTACTTTGAAAAGATACGACGAATAAGATAAGAGTGAGCTTTGCTCGCGACTTACATTGGATTGGTGGAATTCCAATAGATGTCCGGCAGGCGGGAACAGGTGGCCTCCCGAGGGAAAGCCTCCATCACGGCTAACAGAAGAAGAAATAGGATGAACCAGGGCATGATGTCCAGCTGAATCTTGAAGCCGTATGTGTACCACTTCCAACGGAAAAACTGGGTCGTTTCGGTCACCTGGATTGCAAGAAACATAATTAAGACATTCGCGTATAAAGAGTTAATGGGTTTAATATTAACTAAACATGTTAATTCGAGGAGCGGTCGATACATGTATTTTAACCTGTGCTGAGATCTCCGATAGTATGAGACCGAGGAAATTACTTCGCTTAAATAAAGCCGTAAACTGCACGTGTAATTAGAATCCAAGAATTCGAGCTAATTAACGATTCAAGGAAGACTTCTATACCTTAAGTATCCACGGGGGCGTAGAAGGTTTCGCCGTAGACAATAAAAGGAAAGTAAAAGCCGCCCGACTCGTACAATCGTAACGAAGAAACCTGAACTTAATTTGTACCACGGTACAGTCTTGTTTACCCTCGCAGAATCTTAACGACGTATTTTGCAGCCTACGCGCGAACAAAAACTTCATCTCCGCCACCCTGATAATTTTCCACGACTGCGAGACTTCTCCGGTACGAAAACGTGGATATAGTGCTATTGGTTATGTACTCGATGCAGGAAATCGGTTCGAGTGCTTTCCGTTAATAGTCACTAGAGAAGATTTTATCGACTTATTATGTGGAAGGGTGAATGAATGGTGAAATAAAATTAAACATCGAGGGTAAAGAGTAAAATGACGAGGAAGTGACATCAATTATTCCAAGATGGTTAAAAAGATTAGAGGGGAATACAGAGGTAGAAAACGTTTCTAACGATCCGCCAATGTTTCATGTAAGTGAAGGCTTGGATAAGGATAAACTCGCGTGGTGGACAAGGAGAGAAAGGATAAAAACGAAAAGATAGAGGGTGCTGAGTGTCGGGACGCAGTTATTGCAGTCACGTCTAGTCCAACCACGACAGCTCGCGGTAAGGCAGCCAACTGTCCCCGCAATTCTTGCTTCTTTTTCACATTAACCGCGCTCAATTTAGCCCCTATCCACCTGTCTATTATACTCCTACTATGTTTCTCTACAGCTCTCGAATAGCGTGTATTCTTGAATTCATTTCTTAATCTTATTTTAACACGTTACGATGATTTTGAACAAGTAATAAGACTATATAATAAGAGTTTAATGCTCTGCTCTGTATCGTTTTCAAAGGAATATATGTTTATTAGACTTTTTGAAACATACGATTGGTGTAAATTATCAGTAGATTAAAATTACACTGATAATTTGTCGTGCCGTCTCATGTTTTGGAACCTCTTCAGATGGAGTTACCAACAGTACTTTCTTTGAGTTGATTAATTCACTTACCTTTCACTTATCGAAACCAAATGTATTTGATTTGAAATGACAAAATAAAACATCGTATTGTGTAGCCTTTACTTGATTCATTACTTCAGATTTACCATTTTTCTTACAAGACTTGATAAAAATCTATATTGATCTCTGTCTGCTTGTATAGCAAAAATAACATTAATGTACATACATGATTGCCCACTTGAATTTATGATTTAATTTGAGCTATGACGTGACACTAATTAAAATTCGTTTATTTGATCAAATACCTAATACTTTGTTACATTGCATCAATACAAAAAGATTTGCTTATGATTTCGCAAGATGGAAAGATTACAGTACTCTGACGGCAGCAATTTTAAAATGTATTCTTCCACTGGTGCAAGTGGTACTCGAAGCTGAAATAAAATTCTAAACTGGTCTCAAAACAGGGAACGAAACCTGAAATTATCAATTATACTTTTAATCTGCCGACAAGTTACATCGTATGCCTATCGTGTACCTTGAACAGTCCAATTAAAATATCTTTACGATGAAGCGCAGTCGCAAAAGATATCCAACGACATCTAAAATATATTATTCTTCAGATAGTGGACCATTTATTTCCATCGTTCGTACGAAAGTAGCTACGCGCTCACACGAATTTCCGAATTGAATTTGCGCAATCGCATCTACCTTCAGCTCTGATCTTCTCCGCGAGATACCAGATCAACGTTCGTTCTTCATTGCAAAAGACCCCCCATCGAGTGAATCTTGTTTGGAACAGAGTCACCTGCTTTCAGGGCCGTCGCTCCGCTCGATCTCGAAGGAAAGGTGGAACTTTATCGCGTTTTTGCACGAAAGACACGTTTACGACGTGAGTCGGAAGAGAACGAGAGTGAAACGTGTGGCACGGTTTGGTCCAGGAGAGCGAGAGGAAGAAGCTTGGAATAAAGCATAAAACAGTGTACATCCAGTCGAGAAGAAGACCATTAAAGACCTACCGAGCTGTCGGATAGCTCGCTATTCTGTCAGCGGGACAAGCTCAGCCTTAGGTACAGGTTCTTTCTCCAGTTCTCCATTTCCGTCTTTATTCTCTGTTTCATCATTCCCCTCGCTCTCCGCCGTTTTTACACTTTGTCTTTTTCTCGGATTTACCGCGTCAAAGTCTGATTTCCTCGAGATACGTTGTAGTCACGGGGTAACATCCAGATTTTCCTCGTCATTTCGCGATCCGATATATTGCGGGAGAAGTCTATGATCGATTTTGAAGATGATCGCGATCTTGATAAACGGTATAAACAAGATTCTGTTTGATAATCGAACGATACAAGTATATTTCATTCAACTTTTCGACCACGTGTTGCTAGTCCATTTCGGAAGAAATAGTTCTTGGAAATTAAAACAAAATTAGGAACTTTGAAGATATAATTGGTGGAAATAACGCGGATAAAATTATTTGTTAAAAAATAAAACATTATCGAGAAGTTTGCGATTAATTAATGGTTAGAAGTGTTACATATACACATTCTTTTCTTTGTTGTAATTAAATGGAAAACTTTATGTATTTTAGGATTCTCAGTAAACAGTATTCGACTAAAAACATCTTTTCATTCTAGCGATTTCGTTTCAAGATATTGTCGTACGATTTGAGAAAATTATTGTCTTTCCAACGATTAATGACACTCACGGGACAACATATTTTGTTTTCGTAGAAATTTCTACCCATAATTAGCCGTTCCAGGTATTAATTAAGTCGTACGGCACGAGCTCTCTCTCATAAAATTCACCTCTAAAATTTATACGGTATTAATGGTAAACGGAAAAAAACATGCTCGATTTCCTGTTATGGCATAAAGTCACAGTCTTTGAGAGCCTCAGTTCATTCATTATCCATGTACAAACGAAATGATATAAATCAACGTTCCTCGTCATTGCAGGTAACTGCTTTTACTGAAACACCACTCATGTTAGGGTAAAACGAAAAAGGATATCTATAAATAATTAATGAATTCTAATGGAAAATAATTTTTCCAATACAGTAATAGATTATTGCTATTGTAACTTATGGTACACGAAATTTTATCACCTTTGTAATGCCATAAAATAGCATATAATGGTATAAATGGGAATTATGTAATAAAAGATTAATTCGTATAAATGAATGTAACAGACTGTTTACTTCTTGCATACATTCAAACTTCGTTACAACGTGCACAGATATATCGAATTTATTATTAATTAATACTGTCTTTAATTCCAACCAAATACATTGGCTTTATCGAATGTACGGTTCATAAATTAAAGGCAAATAAATTGTATTCATTATTACGTGACTGTAGTCTATACAAGCATATGAAGGGAAATCACATACACGTGTGTATGTAAATACGTTACTTTTTCTCATTAATGTTTTATTTGATCTCCAAATTTACCTTTTTATTAAATGCTTCAAAATTAAAAACAGTAAAAAGTGGATATAACTCATTATCGATGTAACGAGTTATGTTTACAAACAAGGAAATTTTGACGATCCCTTAGTGCTCGTTATAAAAGAGTTCGATTATAATTCGTTGTTGCATTTTTTACATATTGCAATTTGCCTTTAAATTAATAATTTCGGTAATGTTTTGCTTAAAAACTTTATTATTCAAAAATGGTCGCAAACACGTGGCCACAAGGAACCACTCACAATCGTACAAACTTTTCATGATAAATTGGAATGGAAAATATATGCAACACCTCGTAGAATTCACGAATATACAATATTACCTTTTAACGCGAAAATCAAACCCGCTGCTTCGAAACTCGGTCCCTCGTTACCGTCTAATTAGTCATTTCCGTCACGAAATATTAATTATAACAGACAAAAACAGTATTATTGCGAGGACGGTTAACTTGCAAAACATACGCGTGTATAATATATAAATATGTACATGCATCATGTACAGTGCAGGACAAAATGATAAGACACTTTATCCATTTGCATGTTTATTCAAATTGAAGGAATAAAGTATACATTTTATGTACCGAGTATACTATACATTACCTAAAACATGATCCAAACAAAAGAAACTATAAACACTAACTAAATTTTCTTAACTAATTGTAGTTAAATCGAATATTTAAATTCTGTATAATATTCTGTAATCGATGTCATTAATCGTTCAGTTTCAAAGAACAGCATTTTTACATCAGAATGGACTAAACTTTATTTAAATGCTTTTTATACTCACTCCATAAAAATGCAAATTAATAATGACTTAAACTTGTGTTTCCATCAAACTGCTACAATAAGTCACGTGTGCGTCTACACGATCGCGTATTATGCGAATTTGGTTACGAAGCGACTCACGCGACACGTGTTCGAAAGGTCAACGGACTCAACAAGGGACGTTTCTTCGATGTTGTACTAATGTCTGGTAAAGACACTATTCGAGCAAAAAAAGACATAGTCTTAACACTTTATCTACCAGGACCTTATATATAGGCTTTTTATTTCCAGTATATACAGTGGGTGTAGAAAGTATTCGTACACCGATCAAATTCCAAAAAAAACTATGTAAAATTGTAATTTATTAACTTATTTTTTATAAACAACGACATTCTACATATTCTCGGAAATCTCTAAAATAGATAGAGTACAAAAAAAATAGCTATTTATGTAAGTTGCGAAATTAACAAGAAACAAACAATTAATCGGTAGAAATATTGAAGCAATAAGTATTCGCACAACTGTTTCATTTTTAAAACTTCATTAAAAAAAGAGAAATTTACATTAATTTACAAGTATATAATACTTCCTTCGTGGGATTTCCTTTTGATTTTATCATTATTGCAACTCTTCTAAGCGTTAAATTAACTAAATTATTAGTTATTCGAAGTGGGATCTTCTTCAATTTTTAAATCTTTTTAATTCTTCTTCATTTTTAAAAGTACTTTCTTGGAAATTCGATGTTTTCTAATTCGTACGGAGCAATAAACTAATGTGTTTACGTTACAAACTCTACTGTAAATGGTTCGTCATAGGAATCGTACAAATACTTATTGCTTCTATACTTTTACCCACTTTTCGCATTCTTTTGTTCATTTCACAAATTATATTAACTAGGAAACGTTGTTTGGACTATATCTATTTTAGAGATTTCTAAGAATATGTAAAATAACATTGATTATAAAAAAAGAAGTTATGAAAGTACAATTTCACACAAAAGTTTTCTGGGAAATTGATCGGTGTACGAATACATTCTACACCCACTGTACCTAAAGGAACCTGTAATACTTTCAATGCTTCATTCGAGGAAACAGAGAAGGCTTTTGATATACCTAGTAACATTATGTAGAAATTAATGTCAGCCTATATTAATACACTAATGTAGAAAATCCTTTTCTAAGTTGCAGACTCTTTCTAAGACTGTCGGTATTTAAATTGTTGACACAAATTTAGGAAAATAACATAAAAGAATCAGAGATTGGAGCCACGCGAAAAAAATGAAAATCTCATAATACAACACAATAGTATTTTTAAATATAACAATGTTTACTTCGGACAATAATAGCTATTTGTTGTTTTTATTTTGAAGAAACGTACGAATTACTATATGAAAAAGCATTTCGAAACCTTCAAAATAATACACAATTCGTATAAATGAAATAAATTCAATCGCCTATAGGAGTCATGTAAAAGTAATACTAGAAGAAACGAGAAAAAACCTATACATCATTCTAGTACCAACTCGCATCTACTAAAGAATCATCGGATGAAAAATTGCTGAAATTATTACTGCCAATTATGGTTAATACAGTAATTAATCCAAGTGTCCTATAGTTTTGCTTTAGCCTGTATACACGGCCGTGCATGACCGTAATGGACGAGCACGGTTGTTTTGTTTTGAATGAATGCCGGCAAGGCATCGCGCGTACAACACCGGTGCACACACGCACGAAAGCCACGTGTAAGCGGAGCCGCGGCTGTCATACGTGCCTACACACGCGGGCGAGTGCGCGCACATCCACGCACAGGTAATAGTAAACATGACAGACAGGGGCTACTCACTTTTTGCAAATGACCGAGTAGGGCTGCGTCTGCACTTTCGTCACGTAAACACGACCGTTTGTTGTTTCGTCGCGCAGACAATCGTTCAGCGTGCGCGTGGCGCAATTACAGAGCTACTGCTTCCGCGAACTAGCGCGTAATCCTGGCTAAATCGGACAAAGGATCTACGAGGAGGCTGGTGCGTGCACGCCGAGAATCGAGCTCGAGAAACCGGTGTTGTTCGCACCGATAATGGAAACCGATCTTAACGCGCCGCGATATTCTTCGGTCCGCGACCAAATGAATGTAATTAATCGCGTGGTAAAATCAAACTGCCGGCGTGCAGCGATAAAACTACGAATTGTCGGATCGAATATCGACTCGGAAATATTCAGAAACACAAGCCCGGCGTAAGTATCGACGGTTCAAGGGACTCGACGAATTAATTCGGATGTTAATTAATCGATTAATCGGTGCTCGAGTAACGGCGCACGAGTAATTGGCCACGCGCTCTCTGTTGTCTCGATCGACACGTCGGATTCGGAATTCACAAGGTCGCTGCAACCCTTCCACTCCCACGAAGTAAACACGATGTCGACGCTTCGATGTAATCCAACTGGAAGAGCCTTTCGCACACACGGATATACTTTTTCAAGCGATGCTGTACGATGGATCATCCATCCACCACTGTGGAGCACAAACACACGAGTTACCAAAAATGTCAGGAAACGCGGAGTCGAATTACTGGCCGAAAACAGATAAATCACGGGAGTCGAATTTTAGTCACCAAACACAGGTGGTACCGTTTCGCGACACTGCCGTCACCGTTTAATCGAATGTTGAGATCGCGACACCAACGATTCTTGGAATACCTTCGAGTCTTCCCTGTATATCCTTCGTAAAAACGACGACGGGAAGGTTAGTCCAATGACAAACCAGTCGTTAGTTGTCTCCTCCGATCGTCTTCCACAGGAATCACGTACTGGTGGTGGTCGATATTCTCGATCGAAGATACTTCGAAAGAAATTCGAGTGAATTCTGTTATTCCTCTGGATATTGGACCAATTGCGCGGATCTTGATGTCTTCCTTGAACTGAGTCGAGAGGAACTCGTAAGAATCCAACCGTTCTCCAATGTTACCACTGCTACGATGCACCGTTTGCGCGCGAAACGAGATCTCGATTTTTCGATCATGCACCGAGCGTCACGAGGTTGCAACGGTCACTGTCCTGTCGATTAACAGTGCCTTCCTTCGTCCGAATGGTCTTTCGTCAGTGTTTATCAATTTTATTACTATTCGTTTGATTCTCTTTTAATTTGTTCGATTGTTCCTTTTAAACACTTTTCGGACACGAGCTCGTAGATCCAACGACGTTCGACTGACAGTCGATTCTCAGAGAGTATGTAATCGTGTTAAACGACGAAAACGACACTGTAATACACAACGGACACGGGTAAAAGAAGTCGCGACGAATTTCTCGAACGAGCACTGTATCGAAGCACAAACTCGATTGCCGGCGAATTTCGCGTAATGTTTCGACTTTCACGATACGTTACTCTCGTATGTGTAATTACACTGGTTCTCTGGACCTCGTCTGTTTAACCGCTCGCATGCAAACGAACGAAATGCGATATAGATCACGAATATCCTTCAGAAGCGATCTGCGCGAGTCACGTCGATCACTGTCAACGATTCTGTTCCTTTTAAACCACTGTTTTCTGCTGTCACACTTCCACTCCGATTCGAAATGCAAACATGCGAGACGGACACCGGTAAGCACTGCGGTCGACACGATCGTGACCGAAGTAAACCGAACGCGAGACGAGCGCTTCGTTCAAGTGAACTGAACGAGAGAACAAGTGTTATGTCGAAGATTGATTTGCAATTGCGAAACAGTCGATGATTACTGTTTTCGGAGCGTTGCTCTGTCACGAGGGCACGCGACCCTTCGTCGGCTTTGATCTCAGAGATAAAGCGTGGCGCCTTTACTCTTATTTTCGTGAAGATCGTGTGGGGTTCTTTCGATCGCGGTCCCGTTCCGTGGCTGCTCGCTCGTCCGTTGGCGGGCTTCGAATGACGAGCTGCGATCGCTCCCCACGCAACGCTCCGGCTCTCTCACTCGTTCTCCCTCGTACCTTGCGCGCGCGTTCTCTCTCTTTCTGTCGTTCGCGAGCCACCCCCTTCCCCGCCAATGTCGTCTATCGTGTCACGCTTTCTCACTCGCTCTCGTGCTGCTTTCACAGGCTGGCGCGCGCTCACCCTTTCTTTCTCTTTCCATCGCGGTGGTGCAGCCAGGTAAGAGCGACGAGGAAAGCGCTAGCGCGACGAGCGTCGGCCGCGCGACAAAGACAGAACGAAAAGTGCGCAAGCGCCAAGAACGTACATACTTACTGGTGCTATCTGCGAGGCAGTAAAAGCACCCCCCGCGAGCACAACTTCCGCACAGAGAAGGAAGAAGCGAGAGTCCCCGCATCACCCTTGCCAGTAAGATACAGGGGGTGCGCGACAGCCTAGCACACCGGAATACGTGCACACGAGAAAGGCCCTCCGTCTGGGAAGCCCATCTCTCCCCGGTGTTGTGCGCGAGAGCAACATTTTTAACACCGATGAGGCGGCTCAGCCTGGCCATCTCATTAAGGGAGTCGCGGTACGAGGGGGAATATGTTGCACTCGTGGCGATACGTTTCGCGAAGCGCGCAATTAAAAGTCGCGTTTTCGTCACCATTTAAAGCTGTTGTGCGAAGTACGAGGAGCGCGTGAGACGCCGTGGGCTTAAGTCAACCGTTTAAAAATCCTGGGGCTTCTTTGATAGAGCTTGTGTACCGATCAGTGTGGCATAGGGGAGAATCGCAATAATCGTACCACTGACGATATTTTGTCGTGTACTTTTTGTTGGCTACTAATTTAACGTTAATTAATAGTGGAATTTTAAATTGATCTTTGGACACTATCACTACTTGCATGTTAAACATTTGTCTAAAAGCAAATTATTTTATCATACATCTTTTTGGAACAATGTGATGATTACATTTAGACAGCTTGTTCTTTCAATCGTATCTATCCTCTGTCCGAAATTTTACTTTATTCAAATGTGCTTCAGAATGATTATGCCTAAGAAGAAGGTTTATTTTATAGATGAATATTTTGTGAATGAATAAACAATGTAGGTATCGAAAATATTATAGTAATCGTTAAATAAAAATCATTAAATAAAATAGAACTACACATTTTTTTAACCGTTACTAAAATTAAATAATACTCGCTATAAATTTATGTCTCTAATTAAGAATCATAGCTAATTAGCTGAAACTGCCAATTTAAATCTGGCCTTATTTAATTAAATTCTATATAAAATTTTGTTTGCTTAGCAATTCCTAAATCACATGGTGCAATAAAAAAAATAAACATTTTAATAATCTAGCTTGCAAAGTGAACGAGAAGGTGTAGGATTCGCTAAAATTCGCTACGAGCAACTTTTCCGGTGTTAGCTATTAAAGTCTTCTTATCTAAAAACTCTTTTAAAAGTGTACTACCAAAAAAGACGACACCACAGTCCGCAAGAACCTAGCTCGCTTTAGCGACTCGAAAAAGATCGTATCTCTCTTCTGTTTATCGACTTCACCGCGTAGTTACGCGTCCTTCCGATGCAATTTTCCAGTAACAAGCAGCTTGTCGATAAGGAGAAGAAAATTGGTCTGTCTTATTTTCTGAGAAGCGAATCGTGATCTTTTTAACGGTGTATATTTAACACATCTTTTATACCGATCGATCGATACCGTTTCGTTAGCTTCTGAAATATACCTATTTACCAAGTTATTTTTACTATTGCATTGATATTTTATTTGACATTTGACAGACATCGTGATAATTTTATTGCATTTTATATCGACGTCATTCGATGAAATTTTAAGAAATGTTTCAGTTCGAATATTCCGTATAATTGAATATCCATATTTCCAGACAATATGTTATTCATTGAAATGCGATAAGTGATTAAGTATTTAACTAATCATTTATGCCACGACGCAGCGCAATCACTGCTGATCATTAAATTATCAGTTAATCATTTGTAGGACACGAAAATTAATTGAATATTTTAAAAGAATAATTTCGCATGGTATTTCTGTAATTTCGAAACGGAGTACGCGAAAAGGAGTAGTTCATTAAAAAGCAATCGTTGTATTTCGACAATGATTTCCGTGCTCAAAGATTCAACTACCGGAGATCGCATGGATGAAGTCTCGGATAAGCCGGTGTAGAAACGCTCTATCACCTCGTTTCTATTTATGAATAGAATGCTTTATGTACGAATACTCGAATAATCAACCCAAATTCATTTGTAATGGTTTATCTTTGTCCTGGGTATTTTCAACAATCTCTCTTAACATCATTCTATCCGTGCTAATTTAGTTAGGTGTATTTATACTTAAAATTCTAATTATAAGTTAAACAATTATTCATGCTTCTTGTGATATTCAATTGATTTGGATTATTCTGTTCGGTTAGTGTAGAATATATGAACAGAATATGAAAGAATTTTTGTATTTCTAATCCTGGTGATATATTTTACTTTAATGTAATGTATTTAGCTATATTAAATGATCATACAATCTTCTGCAATTGGCCTGAAAGCAATTGCATTCCTCTGCAATACCATACTAATTCTTTGGTCGCAAAGTTTCAGCTTAAATTGGAGATCCTCTGTAGGATTTTTTATACAATTTACAGAAAATTAATTTCAGATACAACAAGAGCATATCTTTTACACGAACATTCACAAATTGTAGTCCTTATCATTTAACAAAGAGAAAATACAGAAGAAACACTTACTTATTATTCTAACATTAAGGTATATCGATTATTATACATATTATAGCTCTATACGTATTTAGATAATGTATTTTATACTATATATATACTAATAATAATAATAACATGTATAAACGGTTTTTCAAAAGAGATTTTAGAATTTTACTTTTACTTTCCCTTAAGATAAATAAAATCGGATATATTTCATTTCCATTATTAAAAACCAAAATCGCAAAGCATCCTTTGGAAAACTTTTTATAACAATATTCCCCAACAGAACACTAATATAATTCAGAACACGTGAAACATTGCGTAAACGAGAAATGATATGAAATCTGTAAGTCATTCGGAGAATTTCAAACGAGTGGTGGACAAAGAACTTTGACATGTATGAGTAAGTTGTCTGGTAAATTGCGATCGATATGTGGCAGGAATGACGTGTCGACGATCCTCATTTTTCCCCGCCGCTCTAAATAATGAAAGTCAACCCAGTCATGGCAAATACCGGGCCGAGAAATTGTTGCGTGCCTACCCTGTTCTCATGTCGCATTCGTTTTCGTTCGTTCGGCCTGTCTTCGAAAGACAACCGTCCTCGTCCGTGAATTGAACTTTCTTCCTACGATTAAATATTTAACGCCCGGATCGATACCGTTCCACACATCCACAGCCCGCGACACGAGCTATCTGGCTGCTCTATGCGAGACTCTTCTACTGACCAGTCCGACAAATTACCAACCGACCCTTGGCTTTCCTCGTACGCAAACACGTTCGCGCACATCGCTCTCGAATCCACTTCATCGTCCCTCTTCGAACAACCCAAAACATTTTCCTGTACGAAACACCAACCCTGGAAAAATATCTGAGACACCCCTTCGAGATCATCTCTAAAATTCACTCGCCAGAGGCTAAAACATAAATATGTAGATCGTTCTCGAAGTGATTTATCGCATTCTTCATGATACTTTATGAACGAAATTACACGGTAGACCCACGCTTTTGAAGAAAGTATAAATAAAATAACAATTTAATATTTATGAAGTCTCCTTATTATTATCAGAAACCAAGGAAAAACGGGAACTAGAATCGTATCTTGTACAACAGCGGGCTGACGTAACCACGCCCGTGGCCGTTGGCCTGATTGGGGATTACTTTTCATTTGTTAACTTTATTATCTTCGTCGTTAAACTTTAATTTTAATCTCCCTTGAAAGAATGTGTGTGAAGAATACTAAAACTAACGTTCATACTAAATCTACCTTTTACGTCCCTAATAAGGCTGTTTCGCCGAGAAAAATCAGCGACAAGTGATATAACCTGAAAACTTTGAATAGTTTGAATCGCACTCGATAGTGACTCTTTTAGGATTAGCTCCAATACTTTTTTTTTTCGTTCTCGAATCACAGTTACGAAGTTATTGTCTTCTATTATTAGAGCATTTATCGTGCCACACGAGCACCTCGAAGTTTCTTGTACTAGTATAGACACAGCTGTTTCTTTTTCCCAGAAAGGTTCTTGTTGGATCGATAGACGAAGGTGCGTAAATGTCAGTACTTATTGATGCGAACCCTCTACAGCCCTTGTCGATGATTGCCTTCGCCTGTAGTTCATCTACCTGTTCTAACACCCACCACTTTGCGTCCTTTTACCTTTCCCGAACCTTGCGCGATATGTCATGCCATTTCCATAAAGGCAGTTTGTTACAATTTATCGTCGACCGTAATGTCGCGGCAGGAACGTAAAAAAGAAAAATATTCATAACTCTGATCTATTATACGAGACATATTAAAAACTTCGCGAGAACGAACTTCTTTGAAATTTCACTTAACCTTATGTATTCAAGTTTAATTCAAATAAGGAGAACTGCGCGGCACTGCAGCATAGTAAATTAAGCATAGCATAATTGGACCGCATGAAAATTCGTAGGAAAAAATAAATAGTTCTAAATTGGACCAAGTGATTTAAAAGATACATTATTTACATGTTAACGAACCTTATCTTCGAGGAAAAGAAATCTCTATTATTATTCGTATAAAACGAACGTATTATTATTGATATAAAACAGTTTATTTAACATATCATAAAGTGCGTGATCTAAATGTTGTGATTAGATGACAAAAGTACTATTAAAATTAAATTAATTTATAAAAAATAAAAGTTTAATATCCTTTTTATACATTATTTAAAACATAGCAATATTTTTTTCTTCTTCAGATGTCAAGTAAGTAATAATTCCGAGGTAAACCTAATAATTTGATTAACGATTACCCTCTGTAATATAAGAATTAAAAATTTGTATGTCAATAAACCTTTCCCAGACTAAAAAATTAGTGTCGAACTTTCTCACTTAACATTTCAAAAATATCCTAACTTCGATCTGAATAAAAATCATCCATAATTTAAATGATATTTTTAACTTCGTGGAGCAATGAACGTGATATTTGTAGAACAAAGTCGATTAAAATTTGTAGATGCGTCTGTCTTAATTTTGAGATATGAATGTTAATTGTATTTTAGTCTTCAATTCTTCTTCAATTTGACCTAAAGTGAAACTCGAATTAAGCATTTAAAATACGTCACTCTAAATTCTACCATTATAATGCTATTTTCGCAATCTATGTCTGTCGCACAGCTTATCACGAATTAGTGGAATCTATATATTTACAATATCTGAACCTTCATTCGATAGGAAATAGATATGGACACGCAGTCAGTTTTCACTCATTAGGACTTCTCTTTCAATCGTCTCGGATTGGATCGTAATGCGGCTTTCTTCAAAAGCAATTCTATCAAAGGATATTAGTTAAACGTATTTCCTCTATACATAAACGTAGATTATTTGGTCGTGGTGCAGTTCATACCGGTTAACGAGCTGACCGCATCGGGCAACACAGTTGACTTGCGTCGTGACTATACCGATCCTTGGTCTGTGATCTGGTGGTTATGGCTAATCAGTAGCTAGAATTAGTAGCAAAGGGATAAGTATCAAATACGTACAGTCAGTGTAAGAAGTATTCGTACGGAAACCATTTATTTTAAATTGGTTGCTGTACGAATACTTCTTACGCTGACTGTAAATGCTTTGTAGGATTGGTGCTGAAACGATGCAAAAGTGAATAAGCACCTTCGCCTCGAAATAATTATTATACAATAATTCAAGTTATTTAACGACACATATTTCAATTGTTTTAATGCGACTAACTCACGGTAAAGTAGATTCTTCCTACTGTTACACGTAAAATTTAAAGATTTTTAACTCGATATTACATCTCCTAAACGAGACTCTAAATGCATAAAGTACAAAATAAAAAGGTGCATGCGTTGCTGTAATAACATAAATTGTCGTTTATTTATTATAATTCGTTCCATTTGCGCAGCAGAGCCGATGACCGAATAAAGTTATCGAGTAACGAATGTATCTATAAGTTCAATAGTTTTTATTTTATTTTAATTCTCCAAAATTCATGTGAACAACTCTTAAGACCTGCGCTCTAAGCCCTCGTATGGATGAATCTTTAACTTCATCAGCCTTCGCAGTAGGTTGGAACAAGTCGCGACGCGCATCAAACAGAAAATGCAAGTCAGTTGGCCAATCCATTAAAACCATTTCATCGGGTATATGCTGCGTAATGTCTATAACTCGGCTGACTTGTGTTACATCGATAATATTTCAGGCAACATACGCTGAACACTTATACATTTTTTACTTTTTACATTCTTCCCCCTCGCTGTCGAACTGGATTCGTTTCTCACTCTTCCAGGTAATACTCATATCTGGAATGCAAAAGGTGAACAACAGAACCTAACCGAGAGCATTTTTAATTAATTAAAGAGAACTCTTACTTATTAGTGAACTCTGAAGAAAGTTTCTTAAAATTCTTTTACTCATTTCTTTAATGACGTGCATAAGAAATCTTTCAATTATTGAAATGATTTGCAATCGTCATCAAGAGATAAAGAAACAATAGTAAACTTATTAGAAAATACTCAGAAAGAATTGGAAATAAAGCATCATAGTAATAAACTTTTTCGTGCTAGATGTGGGAATTGTAATTGTTTATTATGTTTTGAAAATTTGTTTAAATAATCATCATTCTTAGTAAACGATTCTTTCTGAAAAGTACACTTATGTAAAAAGTGATATAAAGGATTCTAAAAGGGCTCTAAAGAATGAAAAACGGTGTTCTAATTGCTGATGATGATAGAATATTGCTTTAGAAGAGGAAGACTGGCAAGGGGGAGCGGAAGTAACTGACATAGACGGCGAAAAGAAGAGAATTCTACGGGGATAAGCAAAAATAAGAATAGGTGAAACAGAAAGGAAATGAAAGCAGATAAAGTGAACAATAATAAGCATAAAAAGAAGAAGACGAATAAGAATGTATCTGTATATGATTTGGAATTAAGTATAGGTAAACAATAATATAGAATAGAGTTATTTAGAAGGATGTAATCTCCAGTGGTATATATGTTAGAAGTTAGGAATCTTATGTAACCCCAAGGGGCTCAAGAAATATACATACGCTCACATCCTACTTACAAACTTTTTATCTACATAATATGTTTAAGGGGTCATTTCACTGTGAATGCACAAAAAAAAGCATATTTTCAATAATTTTCTTCTCAGGAACTAGTGCATAAAATTGAATGAATGTATTTCCCCCTTAAAGGTATGATTAAGAAAAGTAAATAAAAAAATTTTTTTTGGTAAAAAGTATTTTGTCATTTATTTACAAAATGATATGCATGTGTGCAAAAAAAAAAGTTATCCACTGGCGCAGGTGATTTTGGCTCCCCTGGTAATCTGAAACAGAAAATCGAAAAAGTTTATTAAACTATGTCACACCTATGAACGGAACCTCCACTTATTTATTTCATCGAAAATAAACAAAATGGCAGCGTTTCTTGTGAAAGAGAAAAAAAAAACACTTTTTTTGTACCGTAAATCAGGTGAAATTGTAAGTAAAAATCAAAATATCAACTACTTGGAGGTTCCAACGATAGGTGTGACGACATAGTTTAATAAACTTTTTCGATTTTCTGTTTCAGATTACCAGGAGAACCAAAATCACCTGCGCCAGCGGATAACTTTTTTTTTTGCACACATGCATATCATTTTGTAAATAAATGACGAAATACTTTTTACCAAAAAAAAATATTTTTATTTACTTTCCTTAATTATACCTTTAAGGGGGAAAAACATTCATTCAATTTTATGCAATAGTTCCTGAAAAAAAAATTATTGAAAATATGCTGTTTTTGTGCGTTCACAGTGAAATGCCCCCTTCATATCAAAAGGAACTCATTTCCATCGTGGATTCAGACTACAGTCCCAATTCTTAGATAACCTATGAATTAGAGCTAACATGATCGTTAGAGATGCTTTCCAGACTCGAAAATAGCCTTGTGTGAAAAATTTGATGCAATTTCGAGGGAATAGGTTGCCTTGCGAGGCGCGAGTGTTCCACAGGAGGATTTTCTCTTTTACCTTTGTAACATTCATGTCATTAATACTGTGTTTACACGGATCTCGGAAATCGAAGGAACGCGTCGCGTTGTTTGACGAGCTTGGAGCCTAAAATGCGAGATCCGTAACTACGGCTTTCCGTTTAAAATTGCCCGATAATGGCCGCTGCGGTTTCGGATTGACGGCCAACTCCTTTGTTGGTGCGCCAGAGTGTACGCCTCGTGCAAACACACTTTCACTCGTTCGGTCATTCTCGTCCAATCCTGTCATCGAATTGTCTACTGAGGGACTATTTCGCGCGTACGGTTTTGCTCGTCACATTCGCAACTTTACAAGCAATAACCAAAAGCGCGCAGGACAAGTTTACGACCGGACACGATGGTCCTTAGGCTTTTCCATTACCCCCAACCGACGACTGCGGTTGACTGCTTCCGATGCATACGAACTTTACGACTCATAGGTTTTCTTATCAAAGCTGACTGCATTAAAGAAAAAATAAGAACGAATCCGAGGGATCGATTTTCTTCTACTGGGACGCCACCATTGAAGCATCACCGTAGTTTGCTTTGCGTGTCGGTTACCTACTGTGTTATCTACTGATTATCTTACGTGAACTTTCTACCAAAACAGTTTTTAATGGTACAGTCATTACCGATCATTAATTTCAGTACCGTATTTGTGATTTCTTTAAGGTGGAACGCAATTAAAATGCTATTTTGTGATATATTTATTGAAGTAGAGTAATTATATTTGAATTCATTGACAGGGTTTTCAAACATTTAGATAGATGATTTACTTGAACCTTTGCACTCGGATCTCCCCACTAAGGGTACATCGTCCAACTAACTTTATTAGTAATTAGGTACACAGGATAAACTTACCCAACCCCAAAATTTTCAAAAGTGCATGCTTTTGCCATTCAACTGTTTCCATTCAAATAGCACGAAGAAACAAATCAAAATATGATATATATAGCGAGCCATGCAATCTATAACAAAATATATTTACATAAGAAATTTGTATAAGATAGTTTGATGTATGAACGTACTTCGTATGAAATGGTGCAATTTTTGATGATAATCAAGAAAGTCTATGATTGTAACCTAAAAAACAGGAGCTTCCAATGCATATTTGTGACTGTTTCACACATTACCACACATTCGAATTGTATAAAATAGTATAGAATAGTGTACAATTTTGATTTTTGGTATAAGTATATTCCTCAATGTCTAAAGATTCATATAAGCTCAAGTACCATTCATGTAAATTACATGCTTTTTAAGTCACGTACTTTATTCAAGGGGTTAAAGGGCAAAGAGTTAAATTTTGCTTTCATTAAAGTACCCGCCCTTAGCAACGCACATAGCACCGTACAGTTAAGGCATTATAGCTATCAATTTTTCCAAAGTTTCAAGTTTGACTGCCCACTACATCTCTAGATTATTTTTATTTGTAATTCGAGCGCATCTGTCAAGGTAATCTCACAAGAGATCCTCTTGTAAATCTTGTTTTCTGGAAAATTATGAATATCGAGTATTTTACAACAACTATATGCCGATAAGACATGAATGATAGATCAGGCGTCCCTTGCAGTAGTAGTTCGACTCATTTATGCACGGTAACCGTTAATTACATTCGACATTCTTTGGAAAACTGACAAGTGTCGCAGTGTATTGAAGTTAATGGCCGATAGTGTACATATGGATGGATGTTAAGAAGCTTTAAATTTACAGAAGTTATAACGAACGATATAGTGCAAATGAATATTTTTTGTTTTATTTGGATTTAGAGTCGCATCGACTTCTTACAATTAGTCATTAACGACTACCTTGTTTCTTTTTCGATTGTCTCGGTTGATTAGATTTTGTAGTATAGACTAGCGTCCATTCGAAATTGGATTGCGTTCTTCACGAGGTCCTTGGATGAGTGCTCTATTAGATTTTATCTCATATCTTCGTCTATATTGTTTGAAATTTCTGCATTCACATCGGATGTGGTTAATCTTTAGTGATTGTTATTGATCGCTGTTGCAGAAATTACAGCATGGTTGTTCTTTTTTGTTGACAATGTAGTTATGAGTGACTTTAATATGTTCTGATCATTAGCGCGGCATTATGGATTTTTCTTTTTTGTTTATGGTGTGGTTATGTAATGATTGTTATACGACGACGAATTTTTGACGTTAAAGCAAGATACGAATGTTTTATGTGACGGTACTATCACTGTGGCTCAACCTGTAGGAGGTGCCGAGTAGCACTCCCTTTTCCTCATTGGATCGCGTAGAAACTGGCAGTCTTCTTTTCAAAACAGTAGAATGGGATTCGATAAAATTTTATACTCAAGTTTTGTTTGTAATGACCTGATTGGATTTTCAGGGAAATTGATTCATAGATAACAATATTTACCTCTGACAATGTTTTGCTTCTTTTAATATTTCTCATGACGAAATGATAATCTACATATTTACATATTTATGCATCCTTGTTATTCGTTAACATTTTAAAAAACGTTTCATATACATAAATTTTAAAGCGAATTAAATTTTACGTGAAAAAGTTACATAGATTTTTTCTCTATTTTCACTAATGAAGAAAAAATAGAACGAAATCGTAATTTTCTATGCTTCAGTTATTCTATTTATTATACTCATTTATATATTCTATGTACATTTCTTGCTAATTCTGTTAAACAATTTATCGGAAAGTATTACATTAATTTGCTCTAGTTCTATGAAGTTTATATGCTCAGTAATATAAAGAATTAATTACAAACCAATAAATACATGTATTTATGTATAAGTGTATGTACTCTACGTTAAAAAGTGAAGGTACAATAAAAATGATAAATATATTTAATGCGTTCCTTATCTTTCTAAGATTTGCCTTACCTTCTAATTGTAAGTGTATCTATGTGCGATATGCGTAATAATTTCGTCGTCTACGACGTGATATGCGCAACCATGTGTATCAAAGAATTGCACAGACCGTCAACTGGTTGTTGATCGATTAGTGTAAAAATAATGTCACGTGTACCGAGAATAGAACTCTAGAGTCGTCGGCACGTGTATAGACGTATAAATACAATAAGCGTTAAAGAGAATGTTCCGCTGTTCTTTATAAGTTAAACTATTTTTGCTCTGTCAACGCGGAAATACACCAGGCGGCGTTGCTATTTCTGAGTAACAGAGCACATACTATGATTCCACTTGTTCGTTCTTACCATTCGCGTACAATACCTTAGGCAACGAGCACGATTGGTATAAATAAGTATCAAACTGTGCGCGATCGATCGCTTTATGTCTGTACTTAGAGAAATCCCGGTAGTTCGTTATTCTTTCGTATTACAAACTTCTTTCTGCTTCTATAAATAACTGGTACTATGTAGATATCAAGTTGTTTCACAAATCTTTACCTTCTTCTTCGTCGTCGTTCTTCCGTTTATGTAAATTAAATTCAAAGAAAATATTTAGATACATACGGAAAAAGATTATCTACAGGAGAGTAGTTTCTTGTACTAATCATTGATTCAACGACACTCGTTTGATAAAAATCATAAGCTTTATTTTCCAATCATTGACTGATTCTTTCATGATATTTAATTAAAAATCATTTTTATCTCGTTAGCCGTAGTTTGTCAACCTTTGAATTGCCGAATAATAGACTTACTTAATTATTCTTCCAAGTGTCCTCTGTCAATTAAAAAACTTTTAAAAAGAGTTTGGTAAAAGCTTCTATAAAAATCATTTTCCTTGTCGAAAGATAAATGTTATTCTATTTTGCAAAGTAATTGTATTATTATTGTATAGATTTTTGAAATAGTATAAAATACTCATTTCGCTTATTTTCAAACATTCATCCAGCATAGCATATTCAAAACTTAAAAATATTATTTGTAAACAAATTTCCTCAGCTAAGGAGCAAATAATATTTTAGGGATGTGTTGTAGTGTAAACGTTCAAAAAGAATGCTTCCTATGGAATTAAACAAAATGAGTACATTCATGTTTTGTGTTTGTCAGCAAAAATGTGTTTAGGTGCAAACTGCCATAAGCTTTGTTATATGTAGCTTTCGTTATTGTTCTGTATATTTCTTCCTATGTAGCATTTTAATCTTTGTCTGTTAACTTTTAAAAATATAGGCTTAATTGTTGCTTGAACATCATCTTTTAACATTGGTTTATACGTATATTTTGTTTTATCTCTATACTGTAAATATGTCCAACAACTGATATTACAACACTGTTATTGTGAGTTGGAGTCACGAGAAATTTTTTGATAAACTCCTCACAAAATCTCTTTTTGCATATCATCGGAATCTGGATGATGCTGTATTACCAAACTATATTTGTAGACATTTCTCTAATCAAGCGATTTCTTACTTAGAGTTCATTATAATTTTTGCACTAATTAATCCGTCTGTGATATCGCTAAATGGCTTCACTTAAAAGGCATTAAAAAAATTCATAACGACAACAAGTTTACAATAATGAGTTGACAATGTTGGAAAGCTGAATGAAAAACACGCTGCACCACTACACTCCGCTATTTCCACCGACTCGTTCCGAACGTTTCTCAAGTTACGGCTGCAGAATCGTTTCTATTACGAATTTCTCCCTGAAATTTTTACAATGTATTCTTGAAACGTAGAAATACCGCCCCAAAGCTAATAGGCCGCCTAAAGTGGGTACCCCTTGTTTGCAAACAAAATCGTGGATATAAAAGTCTGTAATTGCAGGAATGGTCGTTTCTATGAATCCATAATTTACTTTAGTATATTTTGCTTGTAACAAATGTTTGGCGTGTCGTCCTTTTAAAGTAATACATTTTGGCAGATTCTACTTAAATAATGCAGCGTAAATATTTTTTAACGATTCTGAACTATTCGGAATAAGGTAAATGTTACACATGTATGTAATTTGTCATTGTTTACAAATTTTTGTAGTCATACATTATTTAAGCAAGCATAGTATTTAAGCGTTTTAAGGAAAAAATTAGGTTATACATTAAAAAATCTAGGTTTGTCGTGATTGTATAAAGCGAGTAAGATATTTTCCTTGCGTTGGTTAAAACGTGTACAGTGGGTGTAGAAAGTATTCGTACACCGATCAATTTCCAAAAAAACTATGTAAAATTGTAATTTATTAACTTATTTTTTATAAACAATAACATTCTACATATTCTCGGAAATCTCTAAAATAGATAGAGTACAAAAATAAAATAGCTATTTATGTAAGTTGCGAAATTAACAAGAAACAAACAATTAATCGGTAGAAATATTGAAGCAATAAGTATTCGCACAACTGTTTCATTTTTAAAACTTCATTAAAAAAAGAGAAATTTACATTAATTTACAAGTATATAATACTTCCTTCGTGGGATTTCCTTTTGATTTTATCATTATTGCAACTCTTCTAAGCGTTAAATTAACTAAATTATTAGTTATTCGAAGTGGGATCTTCTTCAATTTTTAAATCTTTTTAATTCTTCTTCATTTTTAAAAGTACTTTCTTGGAAATTCGATGTTTTCTAATTCGTACGGAGCAATAAACTAATGTGTTTACGTTACAAACTCTACTGTAAATGGTTCGTCATAGGAATCGTACAAATACTTATTGCTTCTATACTTTTTACCCACTTTCCGCATTCTTTTGTCAATTTCACAAAGTATATTAACTAGTAAATGTTGTTTGGACTATATCTGCCTTAGAGACTTCCGAGAATATGTAAAATATTGATTACAAAAAAGAAGTTAAGAAAGTACAATTTCACACAAAAGTTTTCTGAGAAATTGATCGGTGTACGAATACATTCTATACCCACTGTATATAATTCAACAGTCTCCTTAAATGCACAAGTTTCTCTACAATAAATGGACAGTAACATGATCCGGAATCGGATATCTCGATGAGACAATGCTAATGCAACGATCAACCTTTTTTTATTATTACCGTTTTTGTTGTAAGACTCTTACCATTATATTCCTAACATTTTTCTGATTAAAATGAGATCAAACACGACCTAATTCGCAACATATTTACTACATATTGTCTCACTGAAAAAATCCCGGTGTTGGTCGCCATTTTCGCATGTCGCTCCGTCCTCTTCTTCATTTGCTGTCCTTCTCTACACTCGAAGTTTGTTGGCAAAACATTAGAAGATAACAGTAACGACTGAAGGAGGCAAATTTCAAATATGGAAATTGCATAGTAAAGTGGGGCTCATGTTTTAGCGAGAAGGAATTTTTGTTAACTTTGTTATTTAACGAGATATGATGGTCAAGTTTCGTTTTTCAAATGGAACTATATATTTTTTTTATACCATGCGATAGTAAGGAAAATGGGAAGAATCGCAATATTCGTCTTTACAAGACGAATTCATTAAGCTTTAGCAGAATAGTCAAAGAAATTCTATATTTACTTGCAGTGATTTTTACTAATCCACCTTTCTCTTTTGCTTTCATAAGTAATTTTATATCTTTCTCCTCTCAAAAACCTTATGTAGTTTTTCTTATATACAGGGTGTCCCAGTTTAAGTGATACAGTGCTCTAATTCCAAAACTATCGGCCGAATGCAAAATTTCAAATATGGAAATTGCAATGGTAAAATGGTGCTCATGTTTCAGCGCGAAGGAATTTTTGTTAACTTTGTTATTTAACGTGATACGATGGTCAAGTTTAGTTTTTCAATGGGAACTATATATTTTTTTTTATTTTAAAGAGCAGATTTGAAAGAGTAGTAAGTGAGCCGGCATTCAGAAGTGGAGCGAGGACCTGCACGCGTACGTGGTCAGCCCACGTTAAATTGGGGTCCGGTCTGGTCTGACCACGCACGGGTGCAGGCCCTCGCTCCGCTTCTGAATGCCGGCTCACTTACTATTCTTTCAAATCTGCTCCGATTTGACAACGAAAGGGTGATTCAAAAAATCTGAATTTTTGGGGACCTGTTAATAAAGCATTCGCGCATCAGACACCATGAACGGCATTGACGTGGAGTTACTCGTTCACCCTGCAGATGGGCCTGAAGTTGGGAATGGGTTTTCCCAAAAAAACGACATTTTCGTATTTTATTGCCATTCACGCGGGAAAAAGACATCAAAACTGTGTCAGCCCGATGCCCTGGACTGTTGGACATGTGATCCATGCAACGAAACAACGTTCCAACCCTTACACTAGGGGGTGGACCACCCCTACCACTGGCGCCCTCCCTTCAGCTCCGGAGGCAGTTTTCGAAACGGGACCTTTTCGGCATTCATCCTTAACGTATCGAGAACAAACATAGTGAATTTCATCGCCCTCCGATGCGTGGAAGTGTTTTTTTACGAAGGGGGTTGAAAATTTGCAAGCTGTTTTACACCCCCCCCCCCCAAGGGCGCCTATGGGGAGCACGGTATGGATGATGGCATTTTCTGGATCAGGGGAGTCCAGAGAATGCACTGAGTCCAAAATCGAGACTGTCGTCCAAAAATTGTGGATTTTAGAGGGGGTGGGATGTTGTGGAGGGTGGGTTTTTCCGAGAGGGATTTCAAGGGGTGCATTTTGTAGAGGGCATCAAGGAGAGTCGCCTCAAAGGTTTTTTTGAATTTTTCAACCCCTTCCGTCATCCCTGGCCTGTTTCAAAGAGGCGTTTTTCTACACCCTCCCCTTTAGGGGGATGAATTAACTCCTTTGCATCAACCCTCGCCCATGTAACTTTACACACGACCAGAGGACACTACAAAACTACTCCTCACGGAGTTTAATTCCAATCGGTTGAACAATTCCATGTTTTTGAACCGTTTAAAACTTTGTCCGTTAAGTTTTGATCGTTAGTGTAGAATCATGCTTTTCATATAAGAATCAATACATTTTTATTTGCTATTAAAAAATGGTTTAATTTATTTAAAAAAGCCTTCGTTGGCCGATAAAGAATCTTATTTAGAACATGTATATAAAAGATAAAGTCAATCGAATAAACGGTGAGGCAGTTATCGTACCCATCGTAAGAAATACTGTTTCGAGAAAAACGCGTTTATTTAGTTTTAGAAGAGTTTAGAGTTTGATAATAGAGATATTTTGTAACGCATCCTCAATCTGCAATACCGGCATCATATAGTTGACCTTCCTTTGCAATGTGACTCTCCTATGCTTGTAATCTGCTTTGCCTTAGATGAATTCTTTCTTCTTTTGTCGTTTGTTGAACTCTGAGTTCGCCAGTCGAAACTCGTTCCGCGTCGGCATCGGCCTCCTGACACATACTGTACACTGCATTGTCAATGCTAACATTTAATGTATCTAAAATTCTTAATAAAGACATGTGGCCTTCATTGAATATTAATGTCGCAATGTATGCAGCGATTTCAACAATTGTAGGACCGCTATATGTTTCTTTTGGAGCGACCTTCCATTTGAGAGCATTCAGACACTCGTTAGAGTTTCTTTTCCACGATCTACGGATCGAGCAGCCCTAAACAACGCGCATCGTGGGGATCATACAATTTTCTACGATTTTAGATCGGAGGAATCACAGATACAATTGCCCGTACTTTTCAAAAATCAAATCAGACAAGGACAATCGACGCTCTGACGCTCTGATACGTAATGCAGCACGACCCGTTCCATATAAACGCCTGTAACTTTGTCAATAATACGAATTTTGTGTTCGTTTGGGCGTAAAATATTTCTACGATGTGCACCTGTCAAAGTATGTAATAAAAAAGATCGATTTTTTGAAGTGGAGAAACGTATATGATCCCTTAAGGAATCGATGATCTCCTCGCGGTTTAAACGCGTAGGGCTATGTTTATATACGCTTGTACTGTTAGCAAAGTTTGTACAGCAAAGTACGCAGGCTTATGAAATGACCCGCTGAACTCATGCTTGGACGGACTCGGCAATACGTCCGCACGGCATTCGGCATAGAATACACGAGGAGGCCATTCTATTTCTGAATCAGAAGTACGAACAATAACCCTGGAGGATGTAATGGATTGCTCTACAATCGACTACGCAAATAGCGGTGCGCTCGCGTCTCATACTTGGGGACTGAACGGGTTTCAATTCCACAGCAACGTTGATATGAAATTCCGCTGCGGCAATGTTTAAGCTAATTAACGAGTTCGTCTCTGATTACGAAACAGATGTCCACTGACCTCCCACGGGGCTGATGTCGTTAAAGAACAATCCGTGAAGGAGAAAACTGTATTTCCCTCTGGGTCGGGGGTGCGTTTTGAGATGGATGGAAGTGTAGACAACTAGTCACTCCAGACCCGGCCTGCTAGTAGAACGGAGATAGAATAAGTAGGTTAACAAAATGGTCGTTCGCAAGCTTGAGATATCACCACCAATTTCAGTGGCCCTCAACTCGATTCGAAGTTTCTTCCCCGCTTGTAGAATCCCGCTAGTAGAATGCACCGCCAAGCGACAACAATTTTCCAGTCGGTTGTTCCTACTCCGTGCCGTCACGCATGCATGCACAAAATGTACTTTGTACGTAAGCCTTGGGAACGGAAGATCTCTCTACCACTTAGAAACAACTACGAAATACGCTGGGATTCTGCTTCGAGCGCACTGGAACCGAAAATGGACGAAAGGAAGAATTATCAAAAGCCACGGTTGGGAACTGGATATGGTTGATTAGTGCAGCGTCTCTCAATCTTTTACTACTTCTTTCTAAGTTTATGTGCGCTCCTCCCCCTCTTTATAGTTATTTTGGCTTGGTTTATTAATTGATCAATTATAGTATGTACAGTACCGCTGACAACTATTCGAAACATGTAGATTTCGACTGTACAATGCCATTTAATTGAAGCATGTCGTTTTGGAAGGATAACTTTTCACCAACAAACTGACATTATGAACAGAATGATGACGCAACCACAATCACCGGGTCACAATCTAATTCAGTTACTGTAGGATGAGCTAGATAGAAAGACAAAAACCATGCTGCCACAAAGCACGAAAGAAGCAGAGGTGGCAGAAGTTATCGAAAATCTGAAAACAAATATTAGCAGAAACATTAATGAAATTAATCCAGCGAAAAAGCGCAGATTACAAATGGGCAACCCTGTGTACATTTTTGTACAGTGTACGCGAGTCGTTTTAATTTTATTTTCACATATTTGTATTAGGATTAATGTTACAAAAATTAATCAGTAGATATCAACTTTAGTCCCATTTTGGGTCCGAAATGACTTTTATGAGGGATATCTATGTTCAGTAAATAAAATTCGATCATAAAAAAGAATGAGTTATTTTTTCCATTTTTTTATTTTTTAATGATTACTAAAGGGGTTAAATACTTACGAACGGTATGGTATGTAGTACTAACTTCAGGTGTCAGTTTCAGAGAATCCATTAAAATTAAGATTTTATATGCATAAGGATTAATCGGAACGAGTGAATGTTAAAAAGTTTCTTTTTCTAGCTGATCCCGATATAAAGTAGCCGTAATGTATTCTCTAAATAGGAAAGATGTCTGCATGTGTATATATTTTATTGAAATATGTTGAGTCACTTCCGAGTTCTAGACTCAGAAACATGCAGACAGCTAGATGGACAAACAACACTTTTTTTAAAATGCGTTTTTTAGGATTTGTGTCGTTGAGTAAGTCCTAGAATATCGAGTAAACAAAGAAAAGCAAAATTATGAAAATTCTAACTTATAAAAATATAGTATACGCGTAGATAAAGAAACGGGAACGCGGTACTTAAGAGTACAAACTACAAGATATACAATATTACAAAATATAAAATATTAAATAGAAATATACTAAAATAAAATTAGTACTAAATTCTAAAAATAATGGAACTTTGGAAATAAATAATATGACATAGCTAAACGAGACATCATATGGTCCTTTTTGGGGATCCCAAGCATTGTATAAGAAAAATTTTGCAATCTGTTCTTCGATAAAGACAGTGCTGTTTCCTATCAGCGCTAATTGCTATATTATCAACACTACCTCTGTGTCGTGATAGGACTGAAGCTTGTAAAGATACTATGAATACATTGCATTGGCATTGAAATAGCTGACTGTCGAATCGATACAAAACAATTGTGTAAACTTTGATACATTAAATAAATGAACTCTCAAACTGTCATAAGCAATAGTTGCAATTATTACGTTTTTTTGAGTTTTAACTTATTATTTCAGAGTCTTATACAAAATCTACAAACGTCACAATAGAATTTACCTTGTAAACGTTCAAAATAACGGACAACATATAATCATTTGAAAATAATATTTTCAAACCAAAAAACAAAGTGATTAGTCTAAAGAAAAAGATTGAATGCTAAATCTTGTTACTCTCGCCTCCATTCTCCTTTACCTCTTTTTTCTTCAACAGGGGTTTCTCTTAAACTCAGCAACTAGACACATCACACTAATACTATTTCAGGTGACATAAAAGTTTCGACAATTTTATTGTTCTTTCAACATAGCTTAAAGAAGAGTTACAAATTAAATATTGCCCAAATAAAATATCCAGTGCATGTTACGTTCACGTTACAAAGAGAGGAGCAGTTTGATCAGAATGATACAGTTGGTATCAGTCTAGTAAAATTAGTTCAAGGTCGTGCGTATACTTCGACGACGAAATTAATTCCATGGCCTCTTTGACTCTTGAATCTAAGTGTGACAAAGTTTTGTCCTGGACCACCTGCGGTTAGGCTAGCGTATGCACCGTTACCGTTGGTCTTCTGATCCATAGCTTGAACAACTGTGATGCGATCGTACAACGAGGTGTTGAACGTCTTCTCCTCGACAACAATTCTCATCCAGGACGAATTCTTGATTACATTTTGCCTCAGAATAAGTCTATCTCCTGCCATTCTGTATCCAACAACGAAGTTGTGAGATTTGTTTGCGGCATTGTTGCTGGAACCCCATGGAAACGTGGAGTTCACTTCTGTAGCGCACATAGCGATGACCACTATGGCCAAGTAGACCATAACCTTCTGAGCGGACATGGTGGATATTTTTTTAAGGCACGCACAAACTTTGAAAACACGTTTGTATCACGACAGCTCTGCAGACCGTGTTGATAGGTAGTCTGTTGCTCCGTCTTTTAAATACCATCGTCGATCGTCTTATCAATTTGCTTATCATGATACGATCGTATGAGTTTGCTTATCTGTACTGGAAAGATTTGTTCGACGAAAATGTGATAATAGACAAAGATGTTTGCACTTTAGATTATCGATTAATTAATGTTTGCAATTAGTATATTGTTTTCCTCAAATAAATAATGGAGCACAACACTGTAACGGCACTTCTAAGAAGAGTATTATCAGAAAATATTTTTATAAAGAAACTACGGGTTGAATTGTTTTCAAACTTTCAAGGTGTTTTGTTGAACGTATAAACAAATAATAACCGATCTCATAATGTCATTAACCCCTTAATCGTTATACTTTATAAAAGAACTCACACCTGTGTAAGATCGAAACCTAAAACAATATATTCATGTTTGAATGATTCTGTATATACATAAGTGTTTAGTTTATATCTCAGTTTCGTATCTATGCGTTCAAGCTTCTTCTAAATCTCTAACTTAGCTCCTGAAACGAATGTAACTAAGCACACAAACGTTCTCAATGCCGTTAACAAACAAATCTATCAAAACCAAAGCTCAATAACATGAATAACCTTTAATCGCGAAATATTCTTCCATGAGTAAGTAGTAACAATCACCATATCAAGTTTTATTGCATCGATGGTCACGAACGTGAAATCTCGTGGTGTCTACATATTTCTGGAACGTTAAATTTTCCTTATTTTTTTCCCAGAACTGTTCGCTGAATCTATCTACGTACCGATATCCCTCCCTATAATATGAGTGACGAAATCGCTACTTTCGTTAATTACAATAACGGGAATCGGCTGTACGCTTGGCGGAATACTTTGACATAAAAAAAATTGTTTATCCATGCTGTTAAATGGCTTTCGTGCAAACCGAACACACACTACAGAGAATCGATATAGCTTCTGAACGAATATTGACATTTTTCCTGGCATTCTCTGTACTCAGCTGTCTTAATCCATCTTCCAAGTATTACCTCGATCATTTCTTAGAACGAATTGCGAAGTTACGTGTCCGGCTCGTAACATTACAAATTCTCTCGATTACCAAAACTCATGCTGCTTTGTCAAGCCCGTTGTAGGTTGTTTGCACGGATGCTTGTTAATCGTGTGAGCATCCAATATGTTACCTCGTGTATGCGCTTAGCTCCTGCATCGTGGCTGAATTCACTTACGTCGTCAAGAGATCGTCTTAAAAGTTTAACAAAATTGCCTTCGATTTGAATCTATGAGAAAGAGTTTACGAATAGAGGAACAACGTCTCGAATTTTCGATGTTTTTTAATAACGATGTTTGTGTACAAAAATAAAGTTGTGTTCCTCGATGTGTATGAATCGTTTTGCGTCGCAATATTTTAGAGTATCGCAATATCATCGATTGTTCAAATGATAATGCATTTATCTATTTTATATGCATCGATTTACGATTTTAACAATACTTATTGTAGTCATTTATGTTAGTAGTTGAACGAAGAAGGCGCCGATTCTCTGCAGCTATTATACATTTATCAGAGAAAATATATAATTTCGTATTTCAATGAATTATTTTTTTTTTGCATTTTATCCACGATAGTCTTGTGAGTAGATTTTATATTTCCTATTCCATTTTTTATGTTTAAGATGATGATTACCCAAAAGTAAATAATACGTTAACGATATAGAATCATAAAAACAAGAGATATATAATAAATTTTTCTGTAAAAGACATTGTATGACAATAGTAACACATTGTCCTCCCTTCGAGACAGAGATTAACAAAGTTTGAATACATAATTAGAATGTATTATATCAGAAAAATGAGGCATTAATATTTGTTACCTTCATCCTCGATTTCTGCTGACTCTGATTCTTGAAATTCTAAGAAATTTAGGAACTAGATACACAATAATAAGAAGAATACGCTTCAGTTGACACAAGAATTTTCAAAGTTTTATTAGTTCTCTATTGTTTCTCTAGGAATGTAAATTAATTATTAGAAATATCTAATAAACAAGTTATATTTAACAAATTAAAGACAAATGATTTGCTTGGCTTCCAAACAATGATTGGCTTGGATAACACGGTTCTAATTCATCCAGCGAAATAAACTTATCGACCGTACAACTCGACGATGAAATTGATTCCATAGCCTTTTTGACTCTTGAACATAAGTGTAACGTTGTTGAATCCTAGTCCACCTCGGATAAGAGTGGCGTTTGCTCCGTTGCCATTAATCATCTGATCGAGAGCACGAACCATGGTGATACGAAAGTATCTTCCAATGCTAAAGTTCCAGGTCTCGACATCGTTCCACCAGGTCGAATTTTTGATTATCGTTTGGCTTAGAAAAAGCCTGTCACCAGGCAATCTCTTTCCAAGGATCAAGTGGTGAGGCAAACTTGTATTATTACGAGCGTAAGCCTCTTGATAAGAGGAGTTAACATTTGTAGCGAGTACGGCAATAACCACAATTGCCAAGTAAACCGCAACCTTCTGATACGACATGGTGAACTTCTTTTCTATGGATACACACAACTTTCAAATCTGAAGACTGAGTGTGGACCTGCTTCATCGCTTAAATAGAAACACTGATGAACTTATCAGTTCACTTATCACGATAGAAATAGATAGTAATAGAATGTTATAAACGTATCGACAAGTTATGAACAAATAGATTCTAGGAACGAGTGGATATAGATACTTCCATATCGTGTAAGTTACCACTCAATTACAGTGTTACATCACAGGTCGCCTGGCACTTTTTCTGATATCTTGGTCTTCAGTTAAAATACTAAAACGCACCTTATCTGTATTTCTTCAAGGAGTCAGGGATAAATGTGGATTTCAAGTGATTGTGAAATGATTTTAAGGTATATAGTATATATCATTATAACAAAGAAGTTTTAAAGTACAAGTTGCGGTAATAAGGATTAATATACAATAAACGTGATTCTTTAACAATACTACTCGATGTCCTTATTTCTATGGCTGGTTCGGACTCGTGGTCAGGTTTCGGGCTCACTTGCTGCGAGGATCCACTTGTCTAACTCGCGACACGGAATTATACTCTTTCATGCCGGATTTTCGTAGGTAACAACACGGTAACCAAGCGTACACGTGAGGTTAACCTGTCCGCGTTAACCTACGGAGGTTAAAAATCAACAATTGGAATTACCAATCCTCGCGTGGAGTGAACCCTACTTTCATCATCCCTCGAATTCGGAACGACACCAAATCCCTCTGACTCGCTCTAACGTTCACATGCATCTTATTGAATCGCGGTTTGCGCGATTCGGATTTCAAGAAATGATTTCCGAATCGCGTATCGGACGCATTCCTAAGCTATAGAGTTCCTAAGATAGAGTTAATTCAGCAATATAAGTTTACGGTCGCCCGTACAACTCGACAATGAAGTTGATTCCATAGCTCCTTTGATTCCTAAATCTAAGCAGGACGTTGCTATATCCTACACCACCTGCCAGGAGGTTAACGTGTGTGCCATTGCTGTTAATATTGTGATCGACCACTAGAACCATGGTGATGCGGTGAAATCTTGATGCGTTGAAGACTCTATCTTCGACGAACGCCTTCACCCAACGGGAACTCTTGACCACCCTTTCTCTTAGAACAAGTCTATCACCAGGCATTCTCTGCCCATGGAACCAGTGATAAAATTTGTTGGTGTTGTTACGAACGTAATCCCATTGAGCAATACAGATCACATTCGTAACGAACACGGTAATAACCACTATTGCTAAGTAAACAATAATTCTCTGAGCTGACATGGCGGATTTTCTTTGCGTAGACACACAAAAATTTTGAAATCACGCGTATATCAAAGAAAGCTGCAGTTTGACTGGTCATATAAAGCCTACTACTTTGTCATTTAACTAGAGATACCAATGGTCTTATCAGTCCATCGATCACGATACGATTGTAACAGTACAATGGCAATTTCTGGAAATATTTTTTCTAAGAAGGGCTTTTAAATGAAGATATTATTGTTTTATATACGCAATAAATCAACATTTTGAGAAAAGGATTAAATATCATTGTTGTAGTACAATATCATTTGATAAGATTAAATATTATTCGCGATGATTCTATAGAGATAAAATCATAGATATAAATATAGTATCATATAGATTTAATGTTAATTGTGTAGATGCTTAAAGAAATTGAAGCCTTCAATTCACTTCACTTTAACTTGGTTGATTTAAGAGAAATAGTATCGGGAGAACAATATTTTTGACTCGTCATGAGTGGCTCATACTATCTATATTTAAATGAAGAAGGGTAAGCAGGTTATATTGGGTGTAAGACAATTGTAAAAATAAAATAATTTTTTGAAAAAAAAATTTAACCGACTTTAAAAAAGGTACAGTGAAAAGTATGAAATAATTTCTAGGTAATTTATATGAATACGCACTAGCTCTAGATAAAAGTATGGGAAAATGCAGTGAAAAGTATGAAATAATTTCTAGTTAATTTATATGAATACACACTAGCTCTAGATATAATTGCTTAAAAGTATGGGAAAATGCAGTGAAAAGTGTGAAATAATTTCTATTTAAACTGCATTGTTATTCACCATCGTTTGGTGAATTTGGTTAAATTAGTAAATACATCATATTAAATGCAATCCACATAGGTTTGGGATAGTATTTGGTGGCGGCGGCGATATTGAATAGTGTTAATGAATATGATGTCTAAAGTGGATGTAATGATAGCAATAATTAAAGACCATATTTTTTGTTTCTCCGACAGAAAGTTAAACCAAGTTTGGCAATTTTGAATATACTTAATTTTAAATTTTGCGCCGCCTCCGAAAAAGGTGCATTGCATTTAATATGATGTATTTACTAATTTAACCAAATTCATCAAACGATGGTGAATAACAATGCAGTTTAAATACAAATTATTTCACACTTTTCACTGCATTTTCCCATACTTTTAAGCAATTACATCTAGAGCTAGTGTGTATTCATATAAATTACCTAGAAATTATTTCATACTTTTCACTGTACCTTTTTTGAAGTCGGTTAAATTTTTTTTCCAAAAAATTATTTTATTTCACTCTTTTTAGTGGCAATCTATAACCAATAGGTTTCATGCAATAACAATAGTTATGAGCAATATACAGGATGATCCAAAAACGTTGGAGGTCCTTGAAAAGGGTTGTTCCGCGGGTGGGGGGGGGGGGGGGG
>NC_071976.1:17452621-17463872 GCF_026283585.1 Hylaeus volcanicus
TTTGCAATTATACAGTGCGTGGTGCGTGATTTGAAACAATTTTTCTTAGCGAAAATGTTGCTCGAGGCTTCTAGGCCAATGCTACCGCAGGCGCTCCACCGGCATACTCGCGCTCTGATTGGTCGAGGGTTTCTGTTTCTGGAATATCTCCTTAACGAAGCCTCGAGCAACATTTTCGTTAAGAAAAAATTGTTTCAAATCACGCACCACGCACTGTATAATTGCAAATGGGATTATCACGAATACATGTGCAACTACATGTGAAAGGATTGATTGCGTTTGGTAAATTCCTTGTCGAGCTACACCAGAGCATAACAATTTTGCACCAACAATAATTTTAAACAATGAAAGTGTCCATAAATTTTTGCAAATGGGAACATCACGAATTCATCTATTATGAAATGCGGAAAGTTTCATCGCGCTCGGTAATTTCCTCACCGAGTTACATCATATAATAGGAATTTTGCGATAACAATAGTTATAAAGAATACAGAAATTCATAAATTTTTGCATCTGTGATCATTGCGAAGACCTCTCCGGCAGCAAAATGTAAGGGGTTTCATCGATTTCATCGGTTTCAGGCCAGACATACGTGAAATAGTATGCTTTTTGCGATAAAAAGTGATATAAAGTGGTAAAAAATAAGACAAGGACAAATGTTTTGTTATGGGACCAAATGGCAAATGTTCTTCCAGATGCAAGAGGTTTCAATCTGATTGGTCCATCCGTCTCGGAGTAAGAAGCAAGACAAAATTTTTCTGTTTAAAAAAAAAGACGGGTAAAAAATGACAAATCACAAAATGTTTCTTTTACGCGACCAACTGGAAGAAATATTCGACAAGATGCAAGAGGTTTCACTCCGATTCATCAAGCCATCTCGACGTAATCGGCAAGCATACCTAAAAATCACGGTTGTTTGGTAAAAACACGGGTAAAAAATGACAAATCGCAAAAAGTCGTGAAATGGGACCACCGAGGGGGGGGGGGGCAAGCTCTACAAGATGCAACAGGATTCATTCCGATTGGTCAAGCCATATCGGCGTAATCGGTGAATATACCTTAAAAAAAAAAAAAAAAAAAAAATATATACATGTCGAATTGAGTAACCTCCTCCGTTTCGAAGTCGGTTAAAAAGAAATAATTTTTGCCTTCCGAAGTTATGACTCAGTCGATAATTCGGTATAAATAAATACTTTTTCCTTTTAATTTTCTATCTATATTTGTATTTTATTTTCTGTTCAACTTTTTTAAATACTGTGTTAAAACATAATAGAATTTATATATTTTTTGGAAACCTAGATTAAATCACCAATGCCACGATGTACGGAATTCTTAATTAGATATAAGTTTTTAATAACGAAATAAGAATCAATTTGTACCCGTTATATATTAAATTAAAACTTATTTTAACATATAACACCATAATACTTATAATGTAATTTATAGAATGAAGTTGTATATCACGTTGAACGAATTGAGTATTCTGTAATAGGATCAAAAGTAATCAGAAAATTATTTTATTAAAAATAATGTATTTATTATGACGATAATGTCGTTACTGGTATAATTGCGCAAAAACTTAATAAAAATGTTGTCTATAAATCAGTATACGTATACACTAAAATACGTAAGTGTACACTGAAATTGTTTACTTCCTAACGTTTGTTACTCAAATATAAGGTACACGTTCAAACTTGCAAACTAAAAAGATATATGATAATAACGACTAGTTCGATTGACACAAGAGATTCAAAACATTTTATTGTTCCTCTAATATAATATAAAAGAGTGGTAAGAAGTACAGATGGAAAATAATTATCCAATGCACGGTTTATAAAGGATATAAAAGTCTTACAGGTAGGTTACTCTTGAAGATTTGAAAAAAAACATCTGAATAGCACGGTTGGCATCAATGCAGCAGAATTAGTTTAAGGGCGTGCATACAGCTCGACAATGAAGTTGATTCCGTGACCCCTTTGACTCTTGAATCTGAGCGTGACATTGTTGTATCCTGGTCCACCTGCGACAAGGCTGGCGTACGCACCGTTACCGTTGGTCTTTTGATCCAGAGCTTGGACTACTGTAATGCGATCGAATCTTGACGTGTTGAAAGACTTCTGTTCAGTGACGATCTGCATCCAGGATGAATTCTTTACCACACTTTGTCTCAGAACAAGCCTGTCACCAGGCATTCTATATCCAACGACCAAGTTATGAGACTTGTTTGTGCCATTATTGGCATAACCCCATTGATGAGTAGAGTTTACTTGCGTAGCAAAAATAGCAACGCCCACTATCGCCAAGAAAACAGCTATCTTCTGAGCTGACATAATGAACTCTTTTTCTATTTTTCTTGCACGTACTTTAATATCACGAATACCTCACGACACCGCAGAAGATCGTCTGTTAATTCAAAGACTGCTGCTGCTGCGTCGCTAAAATAGTCCCAACTGTCGTCTTATCAGTCCACTTATCGCGATATGATTGCATCAGTTTACCGACTGGTTCTTGAAACATTTATTCCAGGGACAAGTGTTTGAAGATGAGAATGTTTTCTTTGTATTTTATATCGGTCGATTATCGTTCCTGATAAATATTTTGTTTTGGTAGGGGGATTAAACGCAATGTTGAATAATTTTAAGAAAATTGATTTCGTTTATGGATTATAGATTTAACTTAATCATGTACAGGCTTAAAGAAATTGTAGTTTGTTTTAGTATAATAATGGAATATTGAGAGATATTTCTCATAATTATATGTATGCTTACGTTACACTTTAGTTTGCTGTTTCTTACCTGTGTTGAACCTTTGGCTCGTTTCTGACTCATTTTCAGAAACGTAATTAAACATAGAAATCCCTTACTAATCGTTCCCAAACAGTTTGAACACACAAATGTAGATAGTAATTCAGACTTATTAGTAAATATTGGAAAACTGCTTAATTTATTATAGATTTTTGTTCCAATTTGTTGTATGGCCATAGATTCAAATAAGAAGTTTCAGGAGACATTGCCAGTTGTAGTTTACATTGTAGATTGATTTCTTGTTATATACAGTGGGTATAGAATGTATTCGTACACCGATCAATTTCTCAAAAAACTTTTGTGTGAAATTGTACTTTCTTAACTTCTTTTTTGTAATCAATATTTTACATATTCTCGGAAGTCTCTAAGGCAGATATAGTCCAAACAACATTTACTAGTTAATATAATTTGTAAAATTAACAAAACAATGCGAAAAGTAAGAAAAAGTATAGAAGCAATAAGTATTTGTACGATTCTTATGACGAACCATTTACAGTAGAGTTTGTCAAGTAAACACATTAGTTTATTGCTCCGTACGACTTAGAAAACCTCAAATTTCCAGTAAAGTACTTTTAAAAATGGCTCTGATAGAGGAATTGAAGAAGATCCCACTTCGAATAACTAATAATTTAGTTAATTTAATGCTTAGAAGAGTTACAATAATTATAAAATCAAAAGTACATCTCACGAAGGAAGTATTATATACTTATAAACTAATGTAAATTTCTTTCTTTTTTTAATCAAGTTTTAAAAGTTAAACAGTTGTGCGAATACTTATTGCTTAAATATTTCTATCGATTAATTGTTTTTTTCTTGTTAATTTCGCAACTTAGATAAATAGCTATTTTTTTTGTAATCTATCTATTCTAGAGATTTTCGAAAATATGTAGAATGTCATTGTTTATAAAAAATAAGTTAATAAATTACAATTTTACACAGTTTTTTTTAGAAATTGATCGGTGTACGAATACTTTCTAAACCCACTGTACTACTCTAAGTAGTGTAACATACTTTTTTGTCACAAATTAGGTAAAAAAATTGTTTCCACTTCATTCAGTACAGTGAAAGTCAATTGAGTAAGAGAAATAAATATACCCTAATATTTGTTTACCTTTATTTTCGATGTCCCACATTTTTACAGTCGCTGATTTAATTATTAGCACTTACTAACAATGCATGAATTTATTCGTTAGAAATTCAAGTCTTGTTAGTCTATTTCAAAACGAAATAATCTCGTTCATTTCCGAATGCTCCTAATAATTCGACTAACGACTCTATTTTCAATTTTAACAGCTTAAAACGTACGAAAATTATGTAATAACAACTACCTCAATTAGCACAAGAGTTTCCAAAATTTTATTATTTCATTAACATAACATGAGTAAGAATTACAAAGAAGCAGTTATGAAAATCAATTCATAAAAGCATGGTTCACAATGCGAAGAAAAGTAAATAAATTTAAAAAGATAAGTGACGATTAACAAATAAAAGAATCAAATTAATCTGGTTGGCACGATTGGTATTGATCTAGTAATACTAGATTAACGTGCGTAGACCTCAACAATGAAGTTGATTCCATGGCCCCTTTGACTCTTGAATCTGAGGCTGACGGAGTTGGATCCAGGTCCACCTGAGACAATGCTGGCGTAAGCACCGTTGCCATCAGTCTTCTGATCAAGAACTTGGATCGCCGTGATTTGCTCGTACATCGGGGTGTTGAAGGATTTCTCGTCAACCACGATCTGCATGAACGAAGAATTCTTCACTACGTTTTGTCTCAGAACAAGTCTGTCCCCAGGTTTTCGGACTCCAAGAAGCAAGTTGTGAGACTTGTTCAAGCCACTGCCGTAAACTTGTAGAGCAGCAGAGCTCACTTCGGTAGTCAGCACAGCGAGTGCCACTACTGCCAACAAAACTACGAACTTCTGAGCCATGATAGAGTTTCTTTACGTGAATACTCGCAAAAATTCAAAATCACAGCAACGTATCAAGACTGAATATTGAAGCGTAGCCTGCTGCGCCGTCACTAAAATACCATCTACGATCAGCTTATCAGTTCAATTATCACGGTACAATTATAAAAGTCTTACGCTGAAAAAGTTGTTCTAGACAGGAGTGCTGGTTGATGAAAATGTTTTCTTGTTGAATCTGTTATCGATCGATCGTCACGTACAAAAAGTGAGCTTTACAATCAAATGGTTATATATAGATTTAATAGATAATATTTCCTGTTCAGTTGTTCTAATTTATGTCACCATTATAGATTGAATATTAATCATGTATATAATTAGAGAAATTTAAATTTCTATTGGCAAATTAATATAAACAGGAGAACCATTTCTCGTGGTTATCATAATGTTTACTAAATGGTGTGTTCTGGTTTTGTACTTTTATGTTGAAACCGCTCTTCCAATTTTCAGAAGTAGCAATTAGGCATTCGCATGTACATGATATCATAAGCAAACAGTTTTATCGCGTCAATGTTAGCTAACATTACATTTTGCTTGTTTTTTCTTAGAAGCTTAATAAACACTACAATTCACGGAACTGATCTGCCCAGCTACCGATATCTTTCCAGATGCAGGCGATAACCATTATTATCAGCGATATACCGCCGCGTGTAAGGTGTTTGGCTTCAATCTCGTAATTGACGGTGATCTCTATAATTCATGAGCAACCCAACTCTATCTAATGTTCCGTCCTGCTGCATCCTGCTGCATGTATCCTGCTCACCATATGTGCACGCATGCACATACCTTCAGATTCTATGCACCTTCGATAGACTGCATCCATGAACACTCGATACAAAGACTTTGAATGCACCCACGTTATTATGTTATGCAACAGTTTAACTTCTATAGATCTAGACTACTGTAAAAGCATTTTAACCCCTAACAGCTATTTCATCGCACCAGAATATATTATAGAAATATGAAAAACAATAACATTTGATATTATACAGTTAAATACACAGTACAATTATACAGTTAAAGGTATTACAAATGTTAAGTAAAATTTTGTTTACAGAATATAATACAAATATTTATATACAAATAGATATATCTAAGGAATACAGGAAAATCAAACTGTTTTATCCAGGATTAATCATCAGGGTTTGTACTTAGTAACTGAAGGAATAAATAGTAATTGTTTTTCATTGGCCACAAACTGATGCGTGTATTTAACTTTTTATGTAATTTTCTGCATATCGTTGTTAGACTAAGATTAATACTGATAGACAATAATATTACAAGTTTTACTTGTTTTGTAAATCCAAATTGAGATCAGTACATGTTAAGAAATTGCATAAAATAATAAAGCTCTGTATCAATTATATATACGTTATTATTACAAAAATATATCTAACGTTAGTGCGTCAAAATATTTCCCGATATTAGTTAAGGATCAACATGTCAACTGCTAAGTAAGAGTATCACCTGTGAATAAATACTGTATAATAGTTGCTTGAAAGCAGAATAGATATGAGTACCCATTACAGAACTGAATACTTCCTCATCAAAATATAAAATAAATAACAAGTTATGTCGTAGCTGACCCATGTGCGAAGAATTACGTTGAGATTCATTTTGTCCTAAAATACTGTTATAAAGAAGTTCATTAGAATTACAGGCAATGACTGTGCTCTTGGAGAAATATGCGAGATAAGACTTATTTATTCATACCGATAAAAGGCTTTCGCACATGCCAAACATAATACGGAGTATTAGTAGATTCGTCATTTCCTCTAATGTGATCCTTACTCAGCTGTTACGGTTTTAATAATTTCCCTGTACTTTTATCGGTATTTAATTATAGCAGATTGCGCAGTTTCGTACTTAACGCCCTCCATTACAAGACCTGAAGCTGCTTTGTCAAGGTCGTTGTAGGTTGTTTGCTCGAATGCTTGTTAACCGTGTGAGCATCCAATATGTTACCTCGTGTATGCACTTAGTTCCCGCATCGTGAGTAGATTCACTCGGATCATTAAGTCAATTGCTGGATACACGATGATAGAATATGGGTCGAAACAGCCATGAAATGCACACGCAGAGGGAAATTACCCTGACAACGGAATGCCAAAGTGAGTCATCTACTTTTAGCAATTTCTTGATTGAATATAGTCACGATTTCGTGAACTCAACTTCATCAATTTGTAGCAAGACCCTACTGTGTACACAGTCTAAAAGGAAATGGTAGCACACTTGAATTTTTAGTATTGCGTTATTTATTAAATTTAGTAACAAATACAATTGATTAAATCTCGGCTTCCAAGTCAGTTTCCAAAGATCATTAGAATGATCAAATCGCAACACTACAAAAATTGTTCAATTGGGTAAATGCTGATATAAAAAAAAATAACAAAATGACGAAACATTTGTATTCGTGTATATCAACAGACATAGTATTAAATTTTTCAGCTAAAATATATTCAACCAATTTCAAAATGTCAATATTTTTGAAAGTCTGAATATGAAGAGGACAATAGGACTGTGTCTTCTTTTTTTCGAAATTGCAACAAAACCTCAAGCAAGTTTTCGATTGAAATTTAGTAATTGAAATGTAATCATTTCTATTTGCTACTGGTATGTCTTCAATATTATCTCCCAAAATTTCAATCTCATTCATTTACTAATTCAATAGTTATAATTTATTGAAAAAGAGTAACGCTGGACTCCAAATAACTATAAAGTCGACAATTTTTGAAATTTTTAAAAATCGCATGTAATGACCCTATTTCTTTAAAAATTGAGATTGTCTGTATTAGACATGACATGTTTTGTGATAAAAGTATTATTCTAAATAATTATCTCGTGTAGATACTGACGTACTGGTCTAGTAATCACGAAGAATGCTTGAAGAGAGATTAATTATTTGTTGGTTAGTGGGAAGAGCTAAAGTAAAAATTTCTTTTTTCTCATAAGTAACGAATATTGTAAATAACGTGACCAAGCTGTAATTTATATATGAAAATCAAAGGCATAAATTGTAAAATTGTTTTACGAACTGAACACAGTATACAGGAGAGATCGCCTAAACTGTTACAAGTTGTTTTTTTTCGGAAATTACTGGTGATATCGGCATTTCACATGATGTATGAGGTACTGTTGGATAGCCCCCAAGAAGGGTAGGGAGCACGACGCCTCATATTTTTAAATGGAACGCCAAATTAAATTTTTACTGTTTTTTATAGTGCTTGCAATAGCAACTAATGTTTATTTGAACATTTTCTTCATATTCTGCATAGTTTATGAATCACAACAAACGATATCGTTTGTTAAAAGAACTTCGATGCAGTTCGAATACATTAACGCTCTTCATTCGTCTAGCAAATTTTGTCAGTGGTTATGTAGAATAAATTTATGCTAGGGCAAATTTAAAAAAAATGCATGTTTCCTTGAAGTTTTCTTATTGTAATTGCACGAGAAAGCAAACCAAAATATGGTGTATACATATACAGAGATTTAGAGAAAACTATATGAACAGGCGTTACGTGGAAAGAGTATGAAGTAAAGGGTTTCCTAAAAAGAGGCTTTAGGGGTTTAATTTTAATAATAAAATATACTTGTCAACGCGGCATAGTGGACACTTTCAATTATGTTTAATTACAATCATGTGTACTTTATTTAAAATACACCAATTGAACATATTCATGCATCGACAAAAAACAAAACATAAACATTACAGTTGTCAATCATGCATGAACCTAGCCACACATCGACGTGGTCAGTGCCACTGACCGGTGCATAATGAGAACGCGAAATTCAAACGCATTTCTACATATTCCAATAATATAAAACATCATAGGATATATTGAATACGTTAAAAAACAAAATTCTGAAACCTCTTTTGAAAGATCCTTTATGTTTGCAGTAGTGTCAACGCTTTAAGAGAGAGCTATAAGAATTAATAATCAAGTCTAATAACACAAAAAACAGACGGTTTCAAAATTGGACTATTTAATGTAACACAATTCCTGTTCGCGCATTTTGCACATATGGGGATGTTTATGCTCAGAAGACTTTCGCGTGTCTAATCCATCCTGGGGTCTCGGAATGCAGACGTGCATATTCCACGAATACTAACGTGGACGTCTTACTATCAGGTACATCCAGCAACGGGTTATACGTTTACGCACACACGAGGAGAAACGTCCCGGCCTGAGTGTTTCGACTTTAGCTTCCCAGCTACGAACGACAGTGTAGAGTGCAACCGAGCTCGCATTATTCATTCGACGGACGAACCTTGACTATGGGGCTACTCGATTCTTGGCACCTGTCTCGAGCATGCCGAACAGAAGGTATCAGGAGCACGAATGCTTTTATCATTAATTATCCTGCCCTTGTGCTTCGAAAATCCGTGGCAAGGCTCGATTTCAACTGTCTTAACAAGCTATCCGATAATACCGAGTCCTGATGCTGAATCCGCTTTCCTAGCGCTCAGAATGATCTACCTGGTAGACGCACAACGCCATAGATGACGACAAATTTTCCATCGATCGTTCGTGAACGTTCGGCGTAATCGAACGGTAACATACAACGGACTGCGTATCGTCGAATAATTTATACGTTTCGGTTGAACTTAATTGGATTATGATAAGAAGGATGAATCGTCGCACGGTGTACGGGATCGATGAGGCGAAACAACGGGGAATTTCGGCGAAGCAACGTTAATTATTAATGTGTCACAGTAAATATTGCGGGTTTCGAAATGTTAAGGGTGTATTCACGGTCTTCGAGACAAAAATATATGACGCTTCTGATTTATTTTAAGACGTCTAAAGGTATTTTAATCTATTGCTTTGCTTGTATATTTCATTATGTCTGGACATGGATTATAAGTATTTATGCTGAGAATTAAGGGGGTAGGAGAGAATGGGGTAAGTACAGATGCAGGGTAATTCCGGACATGTTCTATCACATAGGTTCCCAACCTTTCTTGGCCCACCGCCCCCTTTTTAACCGACTTCGAAAAGGAGGAGGTTACTCAATTCGACATGTATATATATATTTTTTTTTCAAACAGTGGCAACATTCGACGGCGCCTCTTTTAGGTGAAATATACTATATTACTACATTATACATATATTTAAAAACAAGGACCGGTTATTATTAAAATTACTTTATTGAAAGATTTTAACATGTTGATGTATTCTTTAAAATTTGATAAACAAATATATATTATTAAAAAAATTAATATAATATTATTGGTGAGAAGGCTGAGCTTGGTGTAACGACAATAATTTTTCGATATTTGGTGTCAGATTTGTCATCAGCAATCTTAAATCGCCGCGTTCCACTATTGACTATTTCTGTTCTGTTGTCTGTTTCTTTTCTTTGTTGCTAAATTGTTGATTACACTGACATTTACAACATTTGTTGAACATTGAAGATATTTGTTAAAACATCCGTTCGAAGATTTTTAGTACACATTAATCAAACTTTTGGCGCATTCTTGCGAGTATTGCCCAGGGGGCGGCAGTTGGTTCTCAGCGCCCCTCAAATTTGTCTTCGACCAAAAGCGCCCCCTTAGATCTCTTCAACGCCCACCGGTGGGCGGTACCGACCCCGTTGGGAACCTCTGTTCTATCACAATCGTTACAAAAAGTGAGATATATTAAAGTAAATGAGTATATCGTGATTAAGATCTATTTTTAACTGACTTCGAAAAGGAGGAAGTTACTCAGTTCGACATGTATTTTCGTTTTTCAAAATATTTTTTTTCTTTTCAAAAATTAATTTCTTGTAATGCTGTATCCACCTAGAAAATAAGGAAATTGATCGGTTACCTATCAGTTACCATGGAATACATTTTCTAAAAGATACTTTTGATAAACAAAATCAATGCATTGTAATATTTACATGTTCTACTCGGAAATAAATATTCGTATTTTTCAATGACTATTTATTGGATACTTTAACATTACATTAATAGATATGTTTACAACCCTAGTATTATACATTAAATACTGAAGAGTTCAAAACACAAAGGCCGAAGTGTCTACATATAATATGACCAAATCATACATTTAAACCTCAACGTTGTTCTGTTTCATTGAATACTATTACAAACATTATTTTTTTTCAATTTAACGTGCAGATTCTAGGCATCGTGCGCTTATAGAAAATGTACAAAGAAAAGGTAAAATATCGACTGTTTCGACTCGGAATAGAATCAAATGTCTCCCTTAATCGCTTGGCGACGAGGATAACGGCAGAATGATGTGGGTGTGAGACCAAAGATGAGGTAAGAGAGTAATGAGCGTTGAGGTCACCCGTTAGGACAATTAGGCGAACAGAAAAGTTCCATTGCAGTTTTGAAGCTTCCTAGCCGTCCCGATAAGAGTTGGAGCGACAGCTACTAGTTTTTTCCATTACTCGAAGTCGACCACATCTTTTCGGGAATTAACATATTATACCAAACTTTCGCTACACGGATAAAATTGAGTG
>NC_071976.1:17473872-17558884 GCF_026283585.1 Hylaeus volcanicus
AGTGCGTCAAATGAAGGTGTCGTTGCAGTAAATATTGGCAAATTTCTTATCTAAAGACAAATTCGATGTAAATAATAAGAGATAAATCTCTGAAAGACGTATTTTATTTTGCTCAAGGCTATCTATTAGTCATTAAACAATATCTTATATCTCTTAATCATTATTACATCATTCATATAAGTGTATTTGTTGCTTCTTTATCCCTGGATTTTTTTACACTTCACACTATTATAAAAATACACTTTGCTCGAAGGATGTAGATAAACCATATCTATTTAATTTTCTCACACAACCAATAAATGTTTACGTTGCTCTTATAACTTTCATAGTGAACTATTCTTATTTTTGTTTCTTTGATAAATGATTATAAAACAAATTTAAAAACTCGATTTTTCTCTGAGCACTATAGATTCTACGATTCGATTTACATAGAAGGCCGTCAGGAATCAATAATTATCTACAATATCTAAGCAGTAAACCACACATGTACTTTTCACAAAATCTATATTCTATAGATCCTTAATCTAGATCATTGTTTTTGATGTAGGCGATATCGTTCCCTGGTGGGCGATTGACACCTTGAAGTGAACTATTATCTGATTATCTGATTTCGAGGTGCGATGGTCCCATACCATGGGCCAATTAAAAATATATTATTTGATACATTTAAAGTGCTGTGAATGAATATTAAAGTTTAATTATGATGTTTACATCTTCATATTTTGTTGAAAGTATTATTAAACTTTGCAAACATCACCAATCACGAGGTTCTCATAAAGACTTTAAATTTCATGTAGTTTATTTTGTTTGTATGTTAGGTTAAAATTACAGAATATATTTTATTTATCCTCAAGAGGTTAAAATTACAGAATATATTTTATTTATCCTCAAGAGGTTAATAGTCAAGAATAAATGGATGAACAGTGTTCCCATTCGACACCTATTGTATGAATCAAGCTTTAATCATCCATGCTGTGCAGGTAAACACTAAAATGGTTATTTTTATCGATTATCCACACTGTAACGTCTGAGTGTATCTTTACACGCAAGGTGTTTGTGGAGCATGGCTCTTGGCGAAAAAAAGACGATAACGGAGAGAATGTAGTCCGTCTTCTGTGAAATACACTTGATACAAGATTAGTATAATCTAGAGCTGTTTCCAGAATCATTTCGATCGAAAATCACGTAACGTTATATCTTCATGATTGCGCGCAAACACCTGGACTTCCATGTTGCTCCATCGATATTATCCATGAAAATGACTTCGGAGAATCATCGTTACGCTGCTGATTAAACAAGCACTGGTCAATATGTTTATTTCGTCTTTAATACGAGATATCATGAATATCGTACGTTGATGATGCAGCATGAAGAGAAACTCCGGCGCATTGATCTGCGATAGTTTTGGTTTATGATGTTCATCCCTGCAGAGTTCAATGTAGCAGTTACGCCATGCGTACGTTTATACCCGTAATTTGTATTCGTCGCGATACGATAAGGTTAAATAGTTACTCGCGTCAACCGCAATTCCGACATTTGAATCGTTTTACGGATTCGCCAATATTATTACGTTCAACTATAGTACCTCGAATTTTTATCGAGTATTTGTTATTTGTTACTTTATCTTTAATATATTCCGATAAAGGATTTTTATTATCTGCGTTCAGTTTTCTTTTAATAACTAAGAATAACAAGGAAATACTGAAAGTATAATAAACAAAGGTGTGATATTTGTTGAGTAGAATAACGATTACTGTTTTATACGCGATATTCTCCAATAGATAATATTACCTGCCAGAAAGTTTGGTGTTGAAAAAAAAGTTGAAAATATAAATTAGACTTTTATATGTATTGTTTTATTTTCGAGAAAATTAATCTGGAACTTGCTTGGTTTACGTTTGTTGTATTTGTGTATTTTTCACCGCTATTTCTTTTAAATGGAACAATGAGATTTTTCTTATATATTGTTACAAGCAACCATATAGAAAAAATCATAGTCTGCTAACAAGATGTAATATTTATTGAAAACAAGAAAATATATCGATTAAACTGTTTGTCAGACATTCTTAGAACTTCAAAGAATACATACGGTATTTCTAATAGATGCATTTATATTATCCTTAATTACAATCTGTTGTTGGTTTTTAATAAATAATGTTTCAAGAAAGAGCGACTTCCCAAAAGCGTAACAATATTATAAATGCTGATGTTGAGACGAATTCATTGACCTATAATGTAAGATTATGTATTGCAATATAAAGCCTTAAATTATAAGTTACGTTTAGTAGATTTGGTGAAGTTGTCATAAGCCCTCCCTCGTAGCCTCGTTAATTTTCTTAATGTTAACTTCTTTAATTATATTCAATTCCTTTCGACATCCTACAAATCTGCAAATACCCATCAAAATTAAAGAAAGGACACTTTTCGAATTGTCATTATCAGTTAATTATAAAATCGTTACAGTTCAGTCACATTCCTTAAGGGGTTAGTCGCAGTCAGGAAAAGGAAAAACGACATTTCTTTGTAATTTTTGTTTAGTTATTAAATAATAATTTGCATAAGTAACAATTAAGTATATTATAAAGCATGTTTTAAAGAACTAAAAAACATTTTTTGTTTTAAGAAACGTTTAATTTATATCGTCATAACAGCCGATGACGTAGACGATGATTTAAAAACAGGTTTGCGCTGAGCAAGATTTCTCTACACTGGTTTACCTGAAAACAAAAACAAAAGTAGATTTCGAAAACATATTAGTCTAGCGGGTCCCCGAACGAAGGATTTTGGAAAAAATTAATTTAAAACAAGATGGTGTACATTTGAAGTTGATTTTCAATTTTTTCACTAAAATTAAGCGATTCAATATAGGATAAAAAAAAGTATACAAGAAAATAAAAAATCCGTCGATCAGGGACCCGTTAGTCTAATATATTTTCTAAATCTACCTTTAGTTTTGTTTTCAGGTCCACCAGTTTGAAGAAATCTTGCTCACCGCAAACCAAGTGGCCACCCACGCCATCGGCTGTTATGACGAAATGAATTAACCTTTTTTTAAAACAAAAATTCTTTTATAGTCCTTCAAGACATACTTTGTAATATATTTACATTTCATTTAGAAAAATTATTATTTAACACCTTAAAAAAAACACACAAGAAACTGTCCGTTTCCATTTTCCTGACTGCGACTAACCCCTTAAAATAATTAATCTTTGTCATAAAGATTCATAAACCTCGTAGTAACGAAGACATCCAAACAAGTATAATTTTGCCTCTCTGAAACGGAAATTGCCTCCCCTCGTCCTTCTTAGTACCAAATAATATATAACGCAAGGATAAAAGAACTGAAATTCCTACTTTGAGCAAAGTGTTTTTTCGTTGATTTACGAAAAAAACTCTACGTCGTTCAAGCCATCGCGTACCAGGAACCCATTGGCCCGTGACTGTCTTTACATTTTCGTTGACGATACCCCACCGTTCCCCTCGTCAAATGCAATAAAATCACAAATTATGGTAGGCCGCGAAGAACCCGTGAAATCGAAATTCTCGATGGCTCCGTGGCGCGCGAGCGTTGTCGCAAGTTCCTGGCTAATCCTCGCCAAGCTCAGGCTGAAACGGTGTTGATGCGCTTTTAGAGTGGGGCTATGTGTACGGTTGTAAAATCGTCGAACAACGTCCTGGTGGCCTTTTCCTCTCGCGGGTAATCCCCGTAGATTGGCACCGATGCAATAATTCGTCGCGTATCGGCCTCATGGTGAAGCACGAATGGGGGAAGAGTGTTAAACGACCGATATTTCGTTTTTTTCTCGAGGAAACGCCAGTCTCGATTTGTTACACGTCTCACCTGTCGTGTATCCTATCTTGCGGCTATCGTGCAGTCGCTCTGAACGGTCTCCTTGCCCACCGCCGTCTTTATGCATCGTTAAAACAGCCAGCCGCGCCGCGGCAGTAGTAAAACTGCAGTAAATCGACGTATCGTCGCGACGACGGTCCCAAACACGGTACGAGCTAAACGAGAAACAGAAAAATGAGGGGAATCGTTGGAGCTCGATAGCCAAGTGTCAAACACGAAATTAATGGCGCCTGCGCTATGGACATATTGAAAGACACCGTTAAGTTATGTGGCTGGGCCAAACACAGCGATTGCATTTTTGGGAAGTTTGTATGCAGAAGAGTTATTCTATTTTTAACGTGCACGACGAATGGGGATTCCTTACGGATGCATCTAAATTTCAGGACTGAGATTTAAAAATATAGGATTTGATTAGAATTGTATTTTCGTTTGATGTTTTGTCTCCTGAGTGATATCGAGAAAGTCCGTTCGTCTTTGAAGACATTATAAGAAAATTTATGTGAAATTATCTCGCGTATCTGTAAAATTATTAGCTATTGTCTTCGCCATATCGTACTAATTTCACCGTGTTGCTATTACAATTCGCGTTCTTCTATTCATTTGAAGCAGGAAAATCTAAGAAAACCTGAACTTTTACGAATTCTGTTATCAACCCTCCTAAAATAATATATGTGAATAGAATTTGATAAAATAACAGATCTAGATAAAAGAAACATTGACTCCTTCATACATTTTTCATTTGATACAAACTACTGTAGCTTGTGATCTGGTGGAGTCTATAGCATAACGCTTCATTCATATGTGTGTCAAATTTAATCTTTATTGGTCAATACAATTCTGAGATATCATGAAACACATATTTGAAATTCCAAATTTCAGAATAGTACACAGGATAGGACAATGATTTTGTCCACCTTGAATATCTCTGTTATTTATAGTCCTATGAATACACTCTTCGGGACAACGTTGCACTATTTTAAGAGATCCAGGCACCTCCCTTGCAGCTTAGGCGAACGCGTGTTTTTAGTAGGTAGACCTTGGGAATTGGGATGCGGACGATAAGCTATCGGTGACCGCTCCCTTAGGAGAGCTCCACATAACCCGGGTTCCCCCAGAGAACACGAGTATGCGTAATGCATTTTCACTCGAGAAAAAAGGATACTTATAATGATATGACATTATTTTTTGTAGGATCATTTTTTCATGAGATTTCAAAGTCGTTAATATTTTAATTAATGGAATGCCACTTTTTTAGACCTTCATGAAATAGCCACTATTAAGTCGATTTCAAAATGGTATTGTACATATATATATAAAAGAAAAAATAGATTCCTCCAACCCTTCAAATGAAACCATCCCCCTGACGAAGGTGCTAGTGCATATAAGATTAAAAAAAATGGTCGATTGCTCTTCGATTGACTCTTCGTATGAGACCTATATTTAATAAGGAGCCTAATGTCCCACACAACTTAATATAGTTCTTTGTTCGATTATGAATATTTGTAAAAGCTCTTCCTCCCTTATTAACGCGAGAAAATAAATGATATCTTATTAGCCATCGAAGAAGAAAGAGTTACCTCCTCCTAGGCAATTATAACTATATTTACTAACGCGAAATTATACTAAATCCGAAATGATACATTTAAAAAATTAGTTACGAGACGTTCCATGAAAATGTCCGATTGAAACGGATTCTCCAAGTATCGAGTCGCTAGCAGAAATTAATACTTCAAACAGAATCTTTCGCCCGTTAGAAGAACATGACGTAACGAAGGAAAAGATTCCCTCTGCAAGGAGAGCTAGACACCAACGACTTAATTAAGATCCACCGTCGCTGATCCTCCTGCGAAATTCTCGCCGTCCATTCTTCCGGAAGACGTGACAGAGACGAGCAAGAAACGGGGAGGCAAACACGGAATAGCCATGAACGCAGGAAGGCCGGAAGGTGCTGCGAGGTAGCGTAAACAATTCCCAGCACAATTAGGAAACGTTTGTCCGTCTGTGTTTATCGAAGGATCCGTAACTAGCTTAGGTAACACCTATCCATTTGTTACTCGGCAACGGTGCCCCGGATAGGTCATGCGAACAATTCACGGGTATGCATTATTGTGCCCTATGAAAAGAAACTTTCTCGACTACACGCCACAAGAGATCGATTATGATTTCGCTGTTTCTTTAACTACTCAGGGTTACCCTGGAGCTCCTGGTACTTGGCCCTTGGAGCACGTTACGTAATCACGGACTAGATATAGCATGTACAGAAGAGTCAATGCAGCTTTCTGTCCGATTACTCGAGGGCTCTAGAGTCTTCTTTGATTCGGAATCAAATAAGATTGATATTTCTAACGGTAAGCATGAAAACAGAGCTATAGAACATCCTTCGAGTGCTATCAATTTCGCAGTAAACATAAAAGAGAATTTATTTTCACAGTAAATCGTATTAGGTCTGGGCATTATAATCTTGCTGTCTCTCTTGCTCGCATTAAGATAATAAGCGACCCTAAATGTAAATGCAGCTATGAAATCGAAGGCATCAATCATGTGATTTGGCAATGCAGGCTCTACGATAGCTCAAGGATCAAGCTAATTAAGAAGCTTCAAAAGAAGAAACAGTGTCTCTCACTTAATGTTGAATCGCTTGTTGCGAAACCTAATATTGCAGCTTGTCTATGTATTTTTGATTTCTTAAAAGAATGTAAACTGCGGATATAATGTACACATAAACTGTATTATACATACTACTGTATATATGAACCTTATCTGAGGTTCTTAAATAATAAAAAAAAAAAAAATCCTGTTTGGCTTAGAATATATTCTGGTAGTAAACAAATGAATAGTGTATTCGCACTATCTTCTTGATGTTCATACATGCAATTAAGGGGTGACATCACTGTAACAGACTGAACAAAAGGTGTTTCTTTGTCAATTTTGGTTGGATGGAAGAAATGGTAATAGATTAATAAAATTCGAGGAAGTGATTCAGCATATATTTAAGTATTAAACAAAAAATTATAATCGACAAATATTAGAAAATGATTTTAGAAATCCGAGCCACTCTCGCGAGGCTTATTGAATTTGAGGCACTCCAGTTGGCTCCGTTTGAACCTCTTTAGACCTGACCTCTTGTAAACAGAGAACAAAAATTACTTTGCTATGGATACATATTAAGTGAATGAGAAATAACACATTTATTTAAACCAAAATTTATCTACGATAATGTTTACAAAATAAAAAGAAAAATGTACATTCAATGGCACAATTTTCTTCTTATGTATTTTGGTTTGCTAAACTCGAAAATTGCAATGAAAAATTTTTCTATGGATAGGTTTTTTTTATATAAATTTTTGAATTATTTTTCGATTTTTTTTTGAGATACCTTCACATTTTAGGCCACATCTCTAGTTAGAAACGTCCGATTGGGTCGCGCAAGATGCCATATAAAAAAAGGTAGTCGATTTTCTAAAAATTGTTTTTCACATTGTTTTCCAATCGGTTCAATAGTTTAAGTGTCACGGGCCAAAAAATATGAGAAATTTCGATTTTTTCGGCTAAAATCGAACACAAAAATTTCTTCCATCGTCATGCAAAAATAGAAACTGTTAAATTATGTCCAGTTTTTTTATTGTTTACGTATAGATCGCTCTTTTACGAAGAAAACAAGCTTGTGTTGAGGAAAATCTATGGATAAATACCGGAGTTGGGAACAATTGACTAAAGGTACAAAAATTCCAATTTTAGTCTGTTTTTGTATTTTTCTCCTCTCCAGTTCGTTAAAAAAATCAAAGTTCCATACATTCTTACGCGTTACAATATTGTATTCGTTATTACAGAGTGTTTGTTACATTTAAAACTTTATTTCGTATTTCGTGCTTTATCAGTTTCCGTAGAATTAATCTATATTCAGATAAAATGATCCTCTTTCCATTGCAATTTTTTTAAGTTTTTCAACGCCATGTACCGATAAATGAACAATAATCGCATGTAAAAGCTTGTGCCAGGGAAGCTGCACTTCTATAAATATTGTCATTTTCATGTTCTCTAGCTCCTTCTTAGAATATTCCACATTCCATATCGTCTAACATCTCTCTAATGATCCAAGTCCCATCTATCCTTACGTCAGCTGAGGTAATGGATAGAAATTATTATTAGAATATTCCCTGATATCTACAAGTTGTCTACATGTCCTACGTTCACCGAAATCGATGAATTGTTTGAATATAACTCTCAGAGCCATCGATCCTTAAACACAGATTTTTCTCGAGATCGAAAAAAATGCTTCCAGCTCGTAAAATGCAAACTTGCATCCAATGTTTATCGTGTATCTCGTCGGTGATACAATATAATTCGTTATCAATGGGAGTCTTATCAGTGCAAAAAGGTCGTGCCTAATAAGGTCGTGAGTCAGTTGTTATCTCCGATCATTTTGTCGTGCGGGAACATTTTTATTTAGCGGGTAAGTATAGAGGGAAATGAAGATAATCTAATGAAGATCTCGCGAGAAACGTTCGATTCGACGGATTAACGAGAAAGCGTCCTTCAACGTTAACGAAAATTCGATTTAGATCACTTGCGGCTAAACGATCGGCGTCGGTATATAAAGCGGACGTTTCTCATTCTCCGTGATCGGCGAAGAACGGGGCAGGTTCGTTCTGGGCAGACTGCCCGGCAGATTATACGATTACAAGTTATGTCAGCGAAAATGGAGTTATTGGTGCACAGAGCACGAGCATACGCCACGGAAGAACTTGCCCTGACGTACGCTAATTTGATATTGGATAACCGTTCCCGTCGAAGCGCGAGCCTCTGAAGGCATGCACGCACACATCGGCCAGGGCCCTCCTCGAAAAGTGCATTAATGCGCAAAAAGTGATAGGTAACATTCCCTCGAAGTGTCACTCGATGAGAAAAAAATTCTGTGTACGAAAAAAATCAGGATTTTATAATAGTATAAGTAAAAAATGTATTGGAAAAGTAGAGATTAATTGGTGCCGGAACAGTTACGTTCTGTGATCTTATAATTAGATAATATTCGTAAGCATAGAATACTACTGCTGTGAACTTGGAGATTAGTTGTTTCGTTTGCTTCTGTTAGTATGTAGAATTAACTGAAAAATTAGGTGTAACCTTTTGTGTGTGTTTTTTTTTCAATATTACAAGCGTAGAATACCACTGGTTTGAATTAAAAGATTAGTTGTTCCGTTTGCTCATTTTATACTATGAAGTATAAGTTGACGCCAAAGTGTGACCTTGTCTAATAATATTGAACGGCAATATAGTTGAGTAATTATTTAATGAGTGACCCTTTCAATACAACTTTAAATAATACAAAGTATAATCAATTGCTAGTTGAAAATTTAATTGTCACAAAATAGTTAAATAAATAGTGTTTCTATCGTAATAGATTTCTCCTTCTAATATTTCCCAAATTGATTGGTTATTTCCTATTTTAGAAATGTAAATTTAATGTGTCAACTTATAAAAATTAATTTAAAATGATTGACAAAATAGACTAGTGAAAAATGTAGATAAGTCCAGATGATAGCTTGGAATCGAATGACTATTAACAAATCATAAAATTAATACCTTGTATGTAAATTAAAAATAGCAATTTGTCATATCGTTTATAAGAAAAAACACGTAGTAGATTAGATTACGTAATATAAGATACGTTATATCATAAAAAGAGAAGTAGAAATATTAGTAATGAGTACTAGTGGTACTCATGTAAAGTTTTTATTGCAGATAAAAGTTACAAGTTCGTCCGTAAAGATTCTTCTAACAGGCAGTATATAAGCGATAAACATAATCTGAAAGTAAACAAAGGAATACACACACATATGTGAAATAGTGTATCAAAATCTTGTAATCTTTTTTTGATAATATTCAATGTAATATTTTTTTTTTATTAAAGACATCTCTTTTGATCAGTCAGAAATACTATTGTATCTTTAATTTAGATAAGTATACTGTATTTATTTAATACATATTTAGAACTTCGGTTGAGTTCTATTTCAGTATAAAAATACATAAAAGTATGGCGGTAAAACATGGGTAAATAGATGTACACTAAAAATTGTTTAAAATTGTTTATACATTCAAATTTTTCTAAGTGTTTATCACTATTGTTCGTATTCCGAATAGGACACAAAATAAGGTTCAAAGCTTTTATGAAATAAATTAACCATCTCATGATATTTATTTTATATATAACAAACAATATATACATTTATACCGAGAATTTGAGTATTTAATAATAAATTAACCTTTTTGTACAATATGGATATCCTGTTGGTCGTGCTGCAAAAGAATGGGATTTACGAACGTGATATTCTTCTGACACATTGTGATTATTGAGTTCATACAGGTCAGCGCCAAAATAGAGGTACTGCGGCAAAGGAAGACAAAGGGAATTGTTTTCAAAGCCAAGCATTCATACACTTTTTCATACTCCGTTTATTTGTTTTTTTGTGGTAATTTGTTCCGTTCAACGTGAAAGATAAACGATCCATTACAATCTGGCATCCGAAACACCTCAACCATTTAATATCTACTTTAGCTAATAATAAACATCTTCCAACAGTGACGAAGTAAATGAAAATAAACATTAACAAATTGACCACCACGTCATCCACATATTGGTGACAGAACTTTTTACAAAGGAATTAGAATAATTAAAAATAAGTACTACAATAAATGTTAAATGTTGGAGTCTACAAGATTGAAGTTTTTCGTAATGTTACATCTCAACTATTGATTGATACAACGAAAGTATTAAATATTATGTTTTTTATAAGAATAGTTTTATCAATAAATGAAATTGTTTTAAAGATATTAAGACAGATTTTAAGATATTGAAAACTGATTTTGTACACCTGTCGCGAGTCATAATAAATTATGAGAATAGCGATCAGTATGAGATACTTTACACGTGATTTACAACTGTTAAATAAAAATATATGTAAAAAATCAAGTTGATTCAACGTACTTTTATAATTAAATCAGAAGTGACTTGTCTATAGCAAAAAGAAGTGTCTACCCGTTCCCTAGATTGCGCACGAAAACGATCAAGTCCTGCTTCAACCTAGGGACTAACAGGACTCTTGCATCGCATTAGAATCCGTAGCTCTTTCAGCGTTTCATTGAAAATATGTCTTCCATTTACGTCAATTCTTTCGCTTGTCGCGAACATTCGTTTACCAACGAGTTTTGCGACGGAAAATGAGAATGGTTCTCAAAGAGCCGGCAGAAGCCTATTTCCGTGACATTGTGCAAAGGGTGGACGGGGGATAAAAAAAACTTAATTTAGTTCCACCATCTAGTTCCTGATAGGTGTACGTGCATGCATGTGGGTCGACATGCGGGTAATCGTTCCTACCTTTCCGCTCCCCGTGGATACAAATTTTTGAGAAAACCCACGCTGCCCGCTCCTGAGTCGTTTTATAATCTGCAGACGTTGTAACGGGCCACCATTATCTCCGTAGGAAAAAAATAATTAATGGCAGGAAAAAGTTCGCGAACCGGGAGAGACAGGAAGGAAGAAAGGAAGGAAAGAACCTGACTCTTTCCGTCCCACCTTATTCCCTTTTCATGTCGCAGTATTTTTAATCGATCAAGTTCCAATCGTTTGTTGTTCCTTTTCCTTGGTCGTTATCGCAGAAGATGGAGAAAAATCAGTGGCAGTAATTTTCCCTAATCAATCGATTTCCACCATGTTTCTCGAGCTTTTTTCACGACGACGATGACACAAAAATCGCTACCAGTAATTTACTTTGATCGATCGATTACCACTATGACTCTAACTTTTCTTACAGCGCGGCGATGGTGAAACATTTGTGTAATTGTTACATGTCGTGAAGTGATATCACGATTAGATTAGAACTTTTTTTTACACGGATCAATTATTTATAGACGTATCATCTCTTGGATATTTTTTATATAAAGATTGTGAATTTAAAAATTAGGAAAACTACTCGGCAGTCTTAAACGAGCATCTTCATTGTTAAGGGTATGTAATGTCTACTTACTTAAAATTAACTAATATTTTTTCATGTTTTTAAAGTAAGGAACTGATTATCCTTAAACAATAAATTTGTATATTAAAAATGTATAAAGTATGTAATAAAATTGCTTATTCACTGCCTAATACTCATATATGCACCAAAGTTACCAGAAGATGATACGTGTAACAAATATAAATCCCTGTAAAAGAAGTTACAATCTAAACGTGAAATCATACATCCTAACTTATATCAATTATATAAGTGTTTCGCCAATATTTTTACGTACTTTTATAAGTAAACGTGCTTTTTTAACACTGTCTAACATTTTGCTTTATTTTTAATATAAATTGGTTACACTAGCAAGTTTTAATCAATTAATATCAGGCCAGAGAAGGATAACTTGGGTCTTCCCTAAAATATTGGTGACTAGAATGCACGAGGGGACTCGAGCAGGTAACTGGTCAGTCGCATAATCCCTCGGCAGCAAACTTGTCGCATTATCCGTTGCATCATGTTCGGCAACTAGGCGTTAGTTTGCCGTTAAGGGACATTAGGTACAGGGACGCTAAGAGAGTTGACAACAGGCACGAGCCACCTGAGCAGCTAACGAGACGAAGTTGACTTCGTATACTGAGAAACGTGTCAGACAAATTATAGTCAAGACCGGTTGTACAAAATGGGAATTCGAAGTCTTAGCAAAATTGTAGACATCGAGGTACTCGAAATCCTTTATGAATATTTGAAAATCATGCGAAACGAAACTCGTAGAACACTTACGGTACATTATTGTAACTCACAAGAACGAAAGGAAGTTTTCGAAGGAGAAGGAAAAGGCAAAATTTGGTTTTGTATATCGTTTATGAACTAATTAAACTGTATGAAGTAAGCGCTTGGAGAGCTCGGGCGCAACTGGGCCTCGTCTCGATCAACCCGGCAAAAATACCTCGGACTTATCCCCTCTCCCTTATACCCTCTTCTTTTTGGCAAAATTTCTAAAGGCGCGAACTTTTATGCTTGGGTGGGGTAGCTTGACGGCCCCGGATCGACCATAGGGTCGACCCGTCCTCGTTTACCTGCATAACCGGGCGCATTTTGCGACCCTATCGAGGTTTATTCTGGCCTAAGGACTGATGTCCTTATCCGTATGACTTACAAGGCCGCCGAAAACCTACGTTTCCGACGCACTTGCGCAAGCTGAAAGTTCTTCTCTCAAATAAAATGTATACCTACGCTCTCACTCTCCATGCGCTATCTTTAACATCATTACTTAAAATATCTCGAATACATACATCTCCATGTTAACAAAAATACACTTCCACAATGGACAAGTATGTTCGATGCCTTATTTGCCTCTATTTTCGAAATAACTTTATTTCTACTGTTCCCCCGCCGCAATAACCATGTACCAAATTATTAATAAACATAACATATACAACACTGATAACAGAACAAAGCATAACAACCGAAAATGTTGAATCTGTCTGCAGCAATTATATCTTTTACATTTTTACCGCTGGAGAAAGAGTACAAAATTTTAATTTAGATTATGTATTTTATTTTAACAGTATCATTGTATAGTGTATTGTCCGAAATTAGATAAAAATAATATAAATTTGAAGGAGAATCCAAATATTCATTACCCGTGTTAATTATTTATGACACGCGTATGAATATAAGTGTGGAGAATGTAACTCACAGTGGTCGCTAATGGTTTACAAGCTGATGCGACAATAAATAAATTTATTATTATTATGAATTTTTATTTATCTTATTTATCTCTTTTCATCAGATCATATTATATCAAAACTATTATTATCAAAATTCCATTTCAACTGTTTCAACGGAACCTATTGTAAAAGTTCTAGAACTTTTTTTTTTTATTATTTAAGAACCTCAGATAAGGTTCATATATACAGTAGTATGTATAATACAGTTTACGTGTACATTATATCCGCAGTTTACATTCTTTTAAGAAATCAAAAATACATAGACAAGCTGCAATATTAGGCTTCGCAACAAGCGATTCAACATTAAGTGAGAGACACTGTTTCTTCTTTTGAAGCTTCTTAATTAGCTTGATCATTGAGCTATCGTAGAGCCTGCATTGCCAAATCACATGATTAATGCCTTCGATTTCATAGCTGCATTTACATTTAGGGTCGCTTATTATCTTAATGCGAGCAAGAGAGGCAGCAAGATTATAATGGCCAGACCTGATACGATTTACTGTGACAATAAATTCTCTTTTATGTTTACTGCGAAAGTACCATGGTTTGCTACTGTCATTGAAATATAATTGAAAGTATTTCATCCCTTTAAAGGCACCCTGGTCCTTGATCATACTCAAAGTGTTATGTCTAGCTTTTTCTTTATAAGTTTCAACGATGTCGGTGAAAGGAATTTCTAATATATTCAAGTTACACATGTTTTGAATCTTGTTAATTGTATGTAATGCGATCGAATTAACTGATAATTTATGCGTCAGCCCATGTAAAGGACAGATTGAACGCCGCGTGGTATGGAGAAACATGATTGATATACAAACACGACCGTCGACAAATGTTTTACTACCACTTAATTTGTATTTTTACTTTCAAATTGCATCCGGCTGCTACTTCCACGTTGCAGCAATGCGAGGCAGATACATCACGTCCTATCGGAGGAAGCCATCAATGGCGTAACCGGGAAGCCGTCCAAAGTTCTCTAACGATGATGTATCGAGGTGGTACCAGACCCCTAACTTGCGGCCATTCCGATACACCGTAAGTTACTCGTTCTTTCTCGCTTTCTCTCCTTTATCTTTTCTTTTCGCCACCCCTCGCCGAGAGAAGCATTGCGTCCCTTGGTATCCACGGAGTTACCATCGATGATGACCGTGACAGATAGCCTGTCATAACTCGCCCGCCACGAAAAACGTATCTTGCGGTCTGACATTTGCTAAAAAAGTAACGCATACTCGTTTTCTCGATCAAAAAGGTAGACGTAAATTATGTCGGTCAAATTCTGTAACACCATCAATTTTCCCGTGATAAAGTAAACTTTTCGCGCGGATTACAACCAAACGCATAACCTTTTTGTTGCCATTTACGAAGGATTGAATACATCTTACGCAGAACGTTTCTAAAAGTATTTGTGGAATTATTTTATTCTGCACTATGTTAAAACTATGTAACTGAAAACATTCCTGGAGATAGGGGAGAAAATGATGTCCAATTTGTTAGCATTAAAAATGCTTATAAAATACAGAATAAGAAATAAAGAATATAAATATATACGAGAAAATTGAAAGAAGATCGTAAATAAAAAAATGTATGAAAGAAACTGCATAAATAGAATGTTTTAAAGGAAATTATTTCTTGTAAATGACGTGGTGTATAAAAATGAAACAATGGGGCGTGTTACATACTATACTTTATTTATTCTTGCTCAGATTAGACAAGAAATTTTTGTTTCAAGAAGAAAATTTGTTATTATTCATTCACAGAGATATTTCACGTATGCACTTTCATATATATATATATATTAGTTTCTGTAATTTATTCCTGAATTTTGTTTATTACTTCCATTTGTATCTTTATTTTTGTATACCTTTTTTTATCTTCATGTACCGTCCTGTCAAAGAAAATTGTTAATTTCAATAACAGAAGATAAATGCTTGCTTAAACGACTTAAAAATGTTCACAACATTTTCGCCGTTCTCTTCATATACCGACATTCTAATAAAAACTAGCAAAATATCTCATTATTTCAAAAAATTGAAAATTCTATCTATGTCTACATTAAATGTCCCGTGAAATGGGAAGTGACACTTTCATTGGTGTATAATCCTTTAATTCCTGAAGTACAATCTCAACTCTCGAAAGGGTAATTGTTTAACGATAACGCGGCTTTCAGCCATGTATAATTCGTTGGCTAAGCTGGGATAGGTAGAAATGATATTTTCACAGCGATGAAAATTTTGATGGCTTACGGGGAGGAAGAGTTCGGAAAGCTGTCAGTTCAAGCCGCGGTGGCTTTTTAAAATCGGACGACGCCGAGGTCAACAGGGAGCTGTCACAGTGGCTTTAGCTTCCGCAGGCAGCGCGCGTACTTCCGCGTGAAGGAGAGCACTTACCTACGGTGATTCGCGACGCTTTTTATCTTTGTGCCCTTTTATATTGTCGCTGCTGGTATGGAACGGCATTGATGACGCATTAAAATCCATTTGACGTTATTATGGCGCTAGACATTGTGCGTACGTGTGCCATGTGCACACACATCTGCATTATTTAAAATAAAGTTGTATGAAATCTTTCGACGATTCACGAATGATCTGAGTTTCTCGCAAACTATATTTTAATCCTTTCAAATCTATTCTCCTTGTCTGTCCACATTCTTTGAAAATTTATTACTTTCCGTTTTGTTAGAATTAATTATACTGACGTTTTGTGACGTTTTATAACTACACATAAACTGTTCATTCCAGGATCATAAGAGAAGAGTACATATGATCCTCTTCGGAAGAAGATGACGATCTGAGATGGTCAGAGACCTTCAAAATAGGTATTCAATGTATAAAATAAAGAAATTACTAAAATACAATGTCGATTCGAATATATATACAATATTTATCTAAGGATGGAGATCATCAATTACAATACCACAAAGATCAAATTAAATAAACAAGTATATGACCATGTAAATGGCTAGTACTTTTCCAATAAATTCATATGGACGAAATTAATAATTAGAGCTTTCACTTGCAATATAAATAATGAACATAAAATAATAAATTAAGTTAGAACAGACAATTTTATCTTTTTATTTTATTAATTTAAAAGGAGTACAATTTTGTTCATACTTATTTGTGTGCATTGCTTTAGTAAATATCTAATAATAAACAGTTATTTGAGAAGATGCGCTAAAAACTTTGATTTATTAAGTATTTTGTAGGAAGATGAAATTTGGGAAATATTCGAGTTACTTGATTTTATAAAGTAACATGGGTATATGCAGATTTATAACAAGTCTTTTAAATAGTTAAGTTATACATGTCTTATAAACAGTTTGCTCTTAAATATTTCACAGTAAACCTTGTAAATATTTCATGTTATAGTTCGACGATATACGAAATTGAGAAATGCACGTTATTTCTAATTTGAAAGTAACGCAACTTGAAATAGACGCGGCGCATGCGCAGAACTGGAATAGTTCAAACTGCAAACTGTAACGGAACAAGGTTCCGTTGTTTCCCACGAGCGTTTGAGAAAAACGGACAAATTGAGATAGTATTATAATTTTATCTAATTGTTGTCTAATTAATATAAAGTGTATGTATATATGTGTGTGTATGTGTTTGTGTATGCGATGTAGTGAATGAAGAGTGGCAGAAATATTTTTCCTGTCAAGTAAACTTTCAACGTTCGTAATAGAATATATTTTTCTTCTAAATAACACTTTCATCATTTTGTTACAATTGTATTAGATTGCTTTACCAATCTGAAATAAGGTTGGTTTGAAATGAGTTAAAAATACCTTAATTGAATGCAATATTACATTTATTTCATTTTTCAATTACACTGATTACACCAGAAAGAAATTAAATTGTATAAAGGTATAATGAAACGTACATTTCTTTATTTATTCTTGCAAATAAAGCAATGCACATTTTATTTATAGTTTTTGTTTTTAGTGGCTTGAATGGATCAATCATTGAATGTTACTAGATGCAATATGTATTTGTAGTAAGATTAATTTTGTACAAATTCTTGCTACTTCTGTTTCCTTACTGTTCTCTGTAATGCATTCAAAATTATGTATATATTGTAAGAAATTAAACAGACTTTACGTCTACTTTGGATGCTGCATAACATTTAAAATTAAGTTACTTATATTATATTAAACACTTTAAAATTGGAATGTTCTGTTAAATAATAATGGCATTTTTTAACCACACTTTTAAAAAGTGGCAGTATATAATAGACTATCACTCCAAAAAAAATCCATTGAATTAAAATTATAATATACATATAAATACTATTTGTTAAAAGCGATGTAAAAGCAATTATGTTTCTGTGATTCATTATCACGTTAACTTGTGAATATACACTCGATCTCAGCTGTAAGTTTCCTACTAAAGTGTAAAATATTTAGTTCTTACAGTTTTCATTATCTATTATACATAATTATAATTAAATTAAATTATTAACTGATATGTGTAATGAATCCATAGAATATCTTCTTTCTTGATGTGTTGTTTTCAACCATTGCTTATGTTCACACAAATAGGGATATAATGGTACCACTAGAACACTGATATCATCAACCGATGCCATAGGTGAGAATTTCTCATCCGTTTCTTCAGGATTTTCTGATTTACCTACCCAAACTCGTCCAATTAACTTGCCCCTTGCTGCTTGTACTAATTCTTGAGCACCCATTGTGAGCCTGTAGTTAACATGTTTTTGTAACTCCTATTTTTAAAATATACATTTTAATTTTTAAGAGACAGTACCTGTACTCTAACGAAGGTGTGTCAGGAGCAAGCGTCTTTCTAAGTATATTTGCTGCTGTCTTATCAGATACAACATCCCAAAGTCCATCTGTAGCTACAATAATACAATCACGTTCTGTGAGATTACAACTGTCTAAATGTATGGACTGCACTTCAGGTTGTGACGATAAAAATGGTTTTATATTAACTCCTGTATTAGCTGCTTTTAAACCATGATCCCCAAAACCACGTGTCACTCCTATAGTACCCATAACGCGACTCTATATATCAAATGAAGATTACATAATTACATGTTGGTTTTAGTAGAATGAGAATTGCTAACTTTTCCTAGATGTTATACATCTAAATATCAAAATTGCTTTAAATGTCTATTGTAAGAACTATCATTGTTTTTTTGTATATGAAAATTAGTTACCCTTTTGCCATGTCCAGAGATGAGAGGCAATTTTAAATCAGAATCAGTTAATACTTTGTATGCCCAACCCGTCATGTAAGGTTCTCTGTACAGAACTGTGGAACCCAATTCCTTTTGCATAGGTCGTTTTCGAAACTCCAGTGGTGTGAAATGTCCTTTCAATAATTCGTTACTTCTTAAGAAACCTAATGCTCGAACACGATTTGATTCTGAATCAGGAGTGTGATCTCTTGTCAATGCACACTGATGTTCTCCCAGAACAAGTACAGCTCTATTCATTAATTATTTGTTATAAGTTATTCAGGTCTTTATTATTTATATTACATGCTCTTTGTTATCTATGTTAGACGTCCAAATTTTATGAGTTTACCTTGAATCTCCAGCACCTGCAGCATACAATCTTCCATTGAGAAATAAAATAGTGATGGCTGTGCAACCACCACCTCCACCTTGAGCTTGAGCTTCTACCATTTGATCCATTTGTCTATATGCTAACTCAATAGCACCGATAATTAAATCTCGTCCTTTTATTAGTTCATCTTCATCTTCATTTAGTAGTATGTTTCCAGGTATTGCCATTAACCTTTCCTAGAAACAATTACATACACTTAAAAACATGATTTACGAGCATAAAATACATACAATGGTACACAAAACTTTTTGTTACTCTTACAAGAATTATCCTATGTAAGTGTAATCTTGCAGTTAAAGCAACTTGGTATCCAGCATGTCCATCAAACATGGAAAACATAATATAAGGCAATGTGATATTAACATCTGATAGTTTGAGATCTCCTCTGGTTGCAGAGGCTTGATCCTCGTTCCATGTACTTTTCCCAGCATTTATACATTCTGCATAACCAGCACACCATGGCAACCGACTTAAATCTCTTGGAACTATAATTGGTCTGACTCTATGATCAGCACTTACCTATCGATCATATTCACACTAAATATATTTTGATTATTTTACATCATTCATTCACCTCAGCAATATAACTATAAGATGATAACAAAATTAGATGTGTAATATAATGTAAAATTTTAATATACATAAAGTTGGGTAAAAGAAAGGAATTCCAGAAGTGGATACACAACTCTTCATTCCTTCCATACCTCAATGGAAGTCCAACTTATTGTTAGTGACGCAGCTATGTGTACCTGTGGCTTAGTAGTTGTGTTTAAAGAATGAGACAAAGTAGAAGAGTGTGTAACAAAATGGCATTGGTCAATAAGTGACGCTATTTATGGTTATCACTTAGTCATAAAAAACAAAGATAGTGTTAATTATTCTGATGAATAGACCTAGCACAAAAGGTCTGCATACTAGATAATACTCTGAAATATCTTTCTACCAATTTATGTATAGTCAATTTTTAATTAATCATTATTTTAGATCATGTTGCTGTTATTGCTAGGTGTATGAGCAGCTTGAATGAAATAATATCAATTGTCAACAATAATATCTATTATATATTAATGCACGTACTTCAGTTTCTTCTGTAGTTAATCCTAGGAAACTAGGTCGACTATACGGTTTATTTTCTACTTTTGCGATAAAGTTTGAATTGATATAATCTGTTAATGCGTCATTGTCTGAATCGTTAGGATACTGTAGGCCAAGTTCAGTAGCACCTACAGCATTCATCAATGCTGATTTAAATCTGTTTAGCATGTTTTGTCGCTATTTATGAACACAAAAATAACAAATGTGGTATATGACAAATTTAATACATTCTGTCATAACATATATCTTAAAAGTAAAATAACATTTTTGGCAACAGCATTTTAATTATGTTTTATTTCGTATTAGAGTATAATCATTGGCGTATACGTATGGTAACATTAGCGAAAAAGTATAATAAAGTTGTAATTGCTGATTTGATTATCTGTCATCTGTCAGTTCTAACTCACAAAATTAATTTCGCACTAAAAACAATATTCATATAAACTCGTCAACACTATGTTAAAAAATAGGAATCATTAAACATCGAATTGTTTATAGATTTGTAATTTCTTTGATTAATAATAGTTTGTTGACAAATAATTGTCAACAGTGACAGAGGTTATATCCTGACACGAGTAGCAGGTAGCAGCTTTACATAGCGACACCATTACTGTCGACACCTAATCACTCGAACCGTTTCCTATTTTGACATTTACTTTTCAAAAACAAGTTTAATTGCAATAAATTTTTAATTATTTTGTAAGTTAAACAATTTAAGTAATGGAAAATTTTCTGCATGTCTTTCTATCATTAAAATGTTCTTAATAGTTTTGTATAATTTTTTACTTTCATTTTATACGTTCTTGTTACGCAACTATTTTGGTTTTACATAAAATTGATAACTACTAATTTTTATTCTGATTATGAAGTGACTATGTATTATTACACCGACAAGGTCTAGGATAGATCGGTCATTCAAGTCTGTATCCCGTGGACTAACTTACCGACTTCGTGAGAAATTAATGATTTTGAAGTGAATTATTTACTCAGAGACAGTAATTCTAAGAACCATTTCATTCCATTGTTGCTAATATATTGAACAATTGTATTTGTGCTAAAGTAAAAATTTTTACATTGGACAAATCTTTGTAATCTTTATGATTCATTGAGTATCGAAAGACGGACATGTAGGATACGTAAAAAAATGTAATCAATCAGGAAAAAGTAAAGGGATTTGTGAGTTCCCTTATCAATATCGTGTCACTTTTCATGTTACGAATTCAAAATAAAAGAAGAGTTCTGCTCTATTAATGATAACAATAAAAAATAGAGGTAAAATCTATTTTTTACCTCGTCTGTGATTACAATTTTGTTGATATTTACTGTGAAGGATATTTCTATTTTATCGATAACAAAATTCGTGCGTAGCTGAGTGGTTAAGGCAGTGACCGTGTACTCGCGTAGTCACGTGATGTTTTCATTATTTGATGTTTACAATAACATAGAATTGTGGAGTAAATAAGTAATTGGAAATGTTCCTTAAATGTAGTGGAAGTTAATCGAATTAAAGGTAGTTCACACAAATTTGTTGTATTTGAAATATTTCATTGACAATATGTCTAAAGTAAAGAAGATAGCACATAGTGAGGTAATTAACCTTTTTCGTACTATATTTTATCTTTAGTCTATAAATGAACAATATCTGTGCAATATCCTTCTGGAAAATAAATTGTTTCAAAATATTATTTTTATACTTACGAAAAAGTGTATCTAATAAATTATTGTAATGAGATAAAATAAAATTATAGAATGTCAGTAGTTCATCCGATACATCTACCTCCCCATCGTCAGGGGACGAAATAGATGCACAAGATTTAAAACCAATTAGAGACTATTTGTCAAATCGTCGAGAATTAGCTCGTCAACTGTTTAAGTCTGTTAAAGCAGATAAAATACAAATGATGTTACCCCAAGTTTTAAGAGTAAGTTTATTAACATGATGCGCTAAACAAATTTTGTTTGCTTTTTCTGTAATAAAACATAATGCATTAAGCTACGTTTGTATAAAGATTGTTCTTAGATTATCTCTTTGTATCTTGAGTATTAACTCTCAAAAGTTTATTAGAATTTTGTTGTACTACTTTATTATAGAAAATGGATTTTGAGCAGTTAGAGGAATGGTGTGCTAATGAATTAAGTGGTATGTCAAAGGCACGTATATTGTGTATCTTAAAGGGGAAAGCCATGGTAGAATCATCTGATACAACTGAGTCAGATGATTCAGGTATGTAGAAAAACTAGCATATATATCGTAGACAAAAGTGTAAAGATTTAAGTGTTGTATATAATATATTTTTATGGTAATAGGACCTTCTCTTGAAATCATCTCTGACACTGAGGAATGGTTTACTGATGAGGATATAATAAAACAGGAAGAAGGTATGCAATCTCTTAAAGCAAAGGTAAAAAAGGATAAAGTTAAACAAAAAGGAAAATCTTTACATAAAAGGAGCGATAGTAAACTTAATCATAAAAAGGTTCCTGATAATACTTATAAAAATATACAAATAAAGAAAGAGGAACAGGCAGAAATAAGTAAAGAAAAGGAAGGTGATAGTTTGTTAGATTTGTTAGAATTAGAAATGCGTGCAAGAGCAATACGAGCCTTAATAAGGAAAGAGGAAGACATAATACCAAATGCATCTAAATCTAAAGGAAGTGACAATGCTGCAACTGGCACTGCTGTATCTAAAGCTGAACAAGAAGAAATGAAAGAAAAAGAAAATTGTCGAAGACAGTTGGAAAGGATTATTAGTGCTCAACAGAGTAGTACTGCTGAGGATGAAGATGTAGTTTTAGTGGTTCAACCAACTCCGACTATTGAATTATTGTCTAGTGAAAGTGACGGAGAGTCTCATGGTGGTGTACGTATTAATAAAAAATTGGAGAACGAACGTGTTATGAACACAAAGGACAATATTGAGGGTGCTAAGAATGAAGATACTAACAATATACATAATGTAAATAGCATAGAAAAGTTGAAAGAAAATGAAGTGTCTAAAAATGGAACAGAAAGTCATAAAGAATCAGATACACTTAAGACTGACATTTCTAAACGAGTTCATAGCAATAATATAGCTAATAATGATACTCAGTCGAAATCTAATGGAAAGAGACGGAAAATGAAGAAAAAATTACATACTAAGGAAGAATCAAAAAATGCTAGTTCTAAAATAGATATGCAGAAAGAAAAATCACGCAGTGAAAGTCAACATACAAAGAGTGTAAAGAAAGATAAGTGTTTGTCAGTAGATGATGTACCTGAAAATATAAAATTAAATGGAAATGAACAAGAAAATGATATTAAACCAACAGTAATATACAATAATTCAACAAAAAATAAAAATTCTGGAGAAGCAATAAATATACAGAAAAAAATATTATTAGATGAGGAGAAGTCCATCGACTTAGATGAAATAATTGACTTAGATAATTACTGCGATGACATGGATGATATAGAAAGCAGTGAAAATGATAAAAATAAAAATAAAGTAACTACCAAAAGTGGTGATTCCAGATTTCAAGCAGGAATATGTTCTACTCAAAAAACAAATGGACCTGAAACTTGGGCAAGTCGATATTATCAAACAGATGATGTTCAAAATGTGATAAAAGAATCCAAGATACAGTCAGAAATTCGTAAACGTTTGAGGGAACGTCAAAGACTTTCTAAGCTTAGTACATCTCCAAATACAAATTCTCTATCATCGTCTCCCATAATAGAAACGGGAAATAAGATAGGTATGAAGAAAGATCCATTAGGTTCGGTTAACGAGTATCTAGCTTTAAAACAAACTACTGCTACAAGTCTCGGTACTACCGATAATAATACTGATTCTAGCATATTAAAAGATAAAGATGCATCTTCCATTACATGTACTGACACGAGTTCAGTAATTGAAAGTAGTTCTACATCAATTGTACATTCTGAGGAGCACAATGTTAACAAAGAAACTGATTTAGGTGATAATGCAAATATTGATAACTCAAGTATGATAAAAAAAGACAAGCTAACAAGTACAATTATTAGTACACATTCTGACTAATACAATTTGAATATCAAAGACATAATTGTACTGCTTGAATCTGAAGTCATCTATGTAATATGTGAAATAGGATAAATAAATTGTACAGTGTTATAGTATGATGTATCGAGATTCTTAAATAAGTAATAATGTATTATTGTATTAATGATAACAATTATTTGTATATACAGACATCGTAATAAATAGCTTTAATTCACTTTTGATTTTAAAATAAAGTTTTTAATAACATTAATATTTATGTTATAAGGTAGTGTCATGTCGGATATTGAAATCTGCGATTCTACTAACGCGATCTCTCCACATTAATTTACATTAATAACAGCTGTTGATTCGGCTGGTATATTAGTATACTTTACAATATGATTTCAATCTCCATGTTCAAGATGATATGTATTGTTCGTGTATGTGATAAATACAAAGATCTGATCATTGCTTTCCTTATTTTCGCAGACAACTTATTGTTGTATTGTAAATAATTTAATTAGGTGTATACTTAATTACTAATCATGTCCTTAAATTAATTAGACATTTTTAATGTATGTTATGTTTTGTATACATATACTGTAAATATAGGATTTTCCCTTTTTTGAGTAAATGCATATGTGTTTTGAATTGTTGAATGTTTTTTTGTATTCTTATCTTTATGCAGAAATGAAAAATCTACACGTCAGATAACACGTGCAATTATACCTACTTTAAGCTCGATTTATGAGTGTGAGTTATAGATCAGTGTAGCAATGCCAGAACTTCGACTTCGAGAATTTATTGAATCACACATTCATAGTCTTAGCATAAGAGGAACGATATTCTAAAATTACAATCTCAGCTACTTCTACATCATCGGCAGATCGTTATATTATTTGTCTAATAAGAATTGTAATCCTAGAAATATTCTGCAAGACGATGGTGATAAGTCATTTCGTGAATTCCTTCTATCAATAAATTTGTTTTTTTTTCTCATCTAATTGAAATACAGCAAATAATTATGGGTCAACCAAATAGTATGGTATTGTCATCTTGTTCTAAAAGAGGAACAACCCATTTATATACAAATAGTGTACGGCTCAATTCAATCGGCACGTGGACAGTGCGGAAGTCGACTGAGCCAAGACGCGCGTAAAAAGCGGTATGCATTTATCGCGGCGCATAAATGATCCTTGCACGACCTAGGAAATGCGGTAACTGGTACGCACGTAGTCTCATTGACTTTGTCGTTGCATGTCTCTGAATGCTGCACGGGAGCATTACGACACCAGTACCGTTGGAAAGATTTTTCAGAACCAGCGACGGTCTTGGCACAAGAAACTTTCGATCGCGATGGGTGGTTCCGGTGCCGTGGAACTTGGAAAGTTTCTCCGCGACGATGCAAATAAGAGATACAAAAGGCTGGGAGCCCGACAACTTCGCGAGGAGAGTAGAAAGGTCGATAGTGCTCTGCATCATGCGAGACAGATTGTTGACGAGGTTCGAGTGGAATTTAAATGAGTAATCCTGCACCGTCGTTGCGCAACACCGGGAATTTCTGGATGGTCTACTTCCGATGAAAGTTGCATTTACAATACCGCGAACCGGTAGACCACTTAATATGGCGATAAATTTGAACGTCACAAACGCTGCAACTGTTTCGTCGACAAGGAATTTCTCAGATTGGGTTCGCGTAATATGGAAAATAGCTCTTAGTAACGGGGCCGTATAATTATTTGCGTTTATCTTCCTCATGGAATGTTGTTTATCTGTTTCTGGTTAAACTCCGCCATCAACGTGATGTTATTAGCGATTAGCCGAGTGAGCTGTGCTCCACGCGGGAGTACAATTTGTTACCAATTACGGAAGTATGTTGCTGAACGGTTACTTTTTTCATAGAACACTTGAATAAAAGGGGTTGCGTATCGGATATGATTTAGTCGAATTTTGTAGATACTGACAATGAGGGAAGTTTTGGAAACAAATGTTTACTCAAATTTGTGCAGGACCTTTTAAAATATTATTATATTTATTTCATTCTGTTATTGTTATAGATTATATACTGTTGGATCGAAACAGATCCAATTGTTTGAATATCGCGCGACTAGTTTGGTCGTTGACAAACTTCTCAGACAAATACTATACATGTCTGAAGTAATCAACGTCGCCGACCACGATGCGTTGTCGGCGTTAAACAAAAAAAAAAAAGAGGTTTAACATGAAATTTGTAAAAAGAAACCGAGTCTCGTTCAATTGTATGGAAAACATACAAGCATCGTCTCCATTGTATCCGCAATCTTGCTATATTAAAGGTACGCAATTAGCACAAAACAATAACGCATAACATAAAATTATCTAAATTATAAACGCTACCGTTAATCGGTATTGCCGATGACGACTCAACGTCGTCATCCGCATTATAGCGATCATGCATGATCCGTAGAATGATTGTGCCATACGCAGTCATTCTGGCACACATACATAAATACACAATTTACGCACTCATATGCATGCATGTATTCTTTAATTTAAAACATATTTTACGAGCTTTTTGACCGCAAGGTCTTTTTTCCTCGGGGTTTACCCCCAAATATTGTTGTTTTTTTATTTACTAGCATGTTTATTTGCATTTTATTATCTGAATCACGAAATAACTCAATACGCCATAACTCAAGATATAACTTCAGTTCCGACGCTACATATACTATTATAACATTCATTGTACTTGGATAATATAAGCTATGCAGAGTCGAGCGGAAAATTTGTCAAATATTACATGTTTCTTTGGAAATTTTAATTAATTATGTAGAATATAGTTGGAATTTCGATATTAAACCTTTACTAAATCGTGCTTAGATTCCTTTGGAAGATATTTCTAAAAATTCATAATTTTATGTTGAATCGTGTTTAATCGATCCCATTACAAACAAGCACTCTTTTCTATGATTTTGTATGTTTCTTTGAATAAAATGTATTGATGAAAAATTAGTACCGATACATAAAAGATATCAATTATCCACAGAGTGGTCATCTTCTTGTACAATTTTTCTCGGACACTAAATTATTTTATTCGCTCTAAGCGAATATACGCAGTTGTCGTAGCCAAAATTCAAGATTTTTTTTCAAGATTTTAAACATAATTATAGAGTATAAGTATTGAACTTACCATATAAATTGATTTATTGGTAACGGATCTCCAGGAACGTCTTTCCCTTTTTCGGTGTACACGAAATTTGAGAACGTTTCATCTCAACGTATCAAACAAGATATTCTATTAGAGGCATCTACATAATGATATTTTATTAAGGGAAAAGCAAAATTTCGAACGTTGAAAAATGAAGTTTTTCAGTTAAACCACTACTATTTTGGTGAATATCAAAATTTCAAAAAATCCTTTGTCCATTCAGCAGATGTTGATGAGTTATAACAGAATAATTTGTTTGGTATGTTTCAAATGAAACGTTCTCAAATTATCGTGTATATTGAAAAAAACATTCCTGGAGATTTACTGTATCTTATCCATTTTTAAATATATCCTGACAACAAAATTCAAGTTCAATTCTTTTAATACAAAATCTTTGACTCAAAATTTCGCATAATTAAATATGCAAAGACTTACGAGAAGACTTGACTGTTGATACGAATCATTGAAATCTAATTGAAGCTATACATATAACATATATAAATATATATAACAGCTTCGTACATATTCTAATAAAGAATTACCCTAGTAGCATTTATGGTTGGCCCACGGTTTCCAATAGTTGGGAATCAGTTGGGATATAGTTAGTGCTTTTGCCTACAAATGCCCAAATAAGGGCCTACGTTAAAAGGATTATGACAATTTTTCTACAAATACCCAATGTTGGGCTAACAATTACTATAGTTGGTTAATTAATAAGAAACTTGCAACACTAGCAAGAACGTTACAACAATAATACTACGTCGTATCAGCTAAAAGCAAAAATGAAAACAAATGAAAAGCTTTGTTGCCGGCACAACGACGGGGCGAGTCTTTCAACTCTTGTTTCTTTATTTTTTAATCGATGTGATGCTGGGCGGCCGCCGTTGTCATCAGACAGTTAATTCTTATTATCCATTACTTTATTTTATGTTACGCATTGACATTTACAATAAAGCACAAATAATGATTGAAAATGACGTGCGTGAAGCCAGTCAAAGCCAATGAATTACGAATATAATTCGCAACGCGAGTGTTTTATCTTTCGAGTTAAAGGTGAAATGACTGTTTCTTGTGAAATGTATATTGTGTGCAGTTGCATGGCGTCTTGCAGTCCGTTTGGTGATCCGTTCTAATGTAAAGCAGGTAAGTAGTAATTTAATATGGAAAGTGAAAGATCCATTCGTACAACAGTAATGCGTATTGTTTTATTGCGTTCTATTTAATATACATTTTTAGTTCATGTGAATTTTTGTTCTTAACAACGACCCGTTATAAAACAAAAAACTGATCAACAAAGGCGACGGTAGGAAGAGACGAGGCACTAATGCAGTTGAACGCGTGCATTTATCACGATTAGACGCGCTTCGTATATAATATTTTTTCTATTTTATTTTTACATAATGTACAAAGTAATTGAATTTGAAGCAACTGAAGATGGTGACAATGGAAGTGTTGGTGTTGTACGATCGGAGTAGCTTACGTCTTTAAAAAAAGAATGGATGTGGCCTCCATATAAATTAATGGCAAAATTTAATAAAGCTTTACAAGGGGGAATAATGGCCGTTAATGAACGTTACACATCCAAAAGTTGAATAAAAGACTAACATTACAAAATTTCAAATAAAATATTTTTCAAATATACAAATTGGTTTTTATTTCAATTTTATTATTCAATTAAGATATAAATCTCATATGTAAAAGAAATAATCTCCAAGAAACATTCTGAAAGCTGTTTTATTGAAGCGTAGTAGAGCCAATAGTCTGCCTACTGTTGGTTTATTGTACGTAATCAAGAGTTGGCCCTACGGGAAGAAATTTTCAGTTGGCTCTTTATATTGAAAGTAACGTGGGGCCTACATTGGGTGTGATCTTTGGCTCAGTTGAAGAAAAGGGCGACAATTTTAACCGTTGGCCAATCGATACCACGTCACTGGCCCATCAAAATGCCAACAATATTATTGCTACTATTATTAGCTTTATTGCTACTAGGGTAGGAAAACTGTGCATCGTATTTAGAAGTAGATTAAACGTAAAATCGACGCCTGAACGTCAGGTACGTGGACAATTCGAACAAACAATCTACGAACTATCGCAACGAGTGTAGTGTACGATTAAGTCTTTTCATTTCCGACGGCATTGATTAAATGCCTGTCCGTTTCTGGAGAATTCGATACAGCTTTATTAAGGAGAGACGTGGTTTAGTCGCTGGAAGTAATTTATCGTACGCTTGCGAAGTTATGGCCTAATAATTGCGATAAATTTGCAAGCTCGTTTTAGTCGCAATCCGTGCATCGCTACAATTGAATTAATTAAACGAGAAATTTGTTCCGTGTTAACATGTTCATTTAAATTCTTCGAAGTTATTGATTTTACAGTACGATAATTTTATGCATTCTAGGTGCTTGTTAATATTATTCTCTTTTCCAGTTAATTTGTTTCTCTTGCTTGTCAGCTCGTAATTATACCCCGGCTCCTTTCATGAAATTCAGCGGGTGGTGAGATTCGAACGTACAAGTAAAACCCAAACTCGAAGCGCGTAGGTGTTGACAGTACCAATATTAACGTAACGTTGACTATCATTTCTCGTGCAAACAAGCTCGTCTATCGACGAACGTGATGGATCGTGTAGAACGAAGGATTCTATACTCCTTTCACGTTTCTACGACGTGTCGCACTCCACCCCTGTGAAATGCTACAACTCCTGTGATTTCATAGTTAGAGGGGAAAGTATGGAAGGATGCGATTCTTCTGTGTGTCAGTAACAAATTGTATTAATTGCACGAGATTCCTAGAAGTTTCTTTTGTCAATTCGAATTTGACAGAAAATGTTTACTGTCTACAGTGGCATATTATTCGGTAGACGAAGGAAACATTTATCTAGAGTTCCGATTAGTGGAAGCCTTCCGAAATAATTCCCAAAAACTCATTGCTGTTATTCGTATATAATGTACGAAGAATAAGTTTTTTTGTTCGAAAAACTGAGTGTAAATAAACAGTTTAGGTGGACGCCATTTCAAAATTGATTTATTAATAATATCAATAGAAAATGATATTATGGATACGAAATTTGTGACGCTTAAAGCTGAGAGAATAAGTATACAATAATAAGTGACATATGATACGTATCAAAATCCAAAGTGTTTTTTCGGAAATGCTTTATTTTCATGTATTTACACATACGTATATCTTATATTTATACTAAATAAACAGAAGTTTTTGAAAGTTAATTTCATTCTAATTTGCAAAATTCGTTTCATGGGAGCGCAGAAATATGAATTTACGCAAAGGTGCTCTTTACTCACGGAGCGGCAAAGATTGACATTTTTAGAGTCATCTATGCAATACATTTGTATTATGGAATTCCTCTGACAAGAAAAGTTAATGAAATTGTCGGTACTTTGTATTGAAAATAATATATACCAAACAAAATTAATAAGGTAGTAAAATACTTATTCAATTAGATGTAGATGTGTGTGTTACTGTCCAAATAATGTTCGCCATTGCGTAGTAATACTTTCTACAGGTATACAGGTGTACAAAAGCCTTTTAAAAATAATAACAAATACAAATAATTCAAATCAGTTTGAACTAAATATAAAGAACCATATGCAAGAAGAAATACTATAATTTATATAGTATTTAATATAGAAATTTAATAGTAACCATAGTTAGAATAGTAATTTATATAGAAATACTATAATTTATATAGTATTTCTTTAATTTATTTTTTTAACTTATAAATTTACGACTGTAACATAAACTAGTTGAGTGCATATGAGAACTTAAGAACAAATAAACATTTATTAATATTCTAAAGTTCTTCGATCTCGCCAAAGAATACACATCACTCACAAATGTATTCTTGATACTTACAAGACCAAACAAAAGACAAATCTTAATTTTAAATTAATGTTTTAGGTTAGTTCTTTTTTCTTATGCTATGGAATTTGTATGTTTGGTATCGATAAAACAAGATTGATTAAAGAACTTGTCGTTATTCGTTTGTTTTATTTACGTGGTAATACTAAATTCCATTTTGCCTCGAATCTCACAAAGGTATAATGCACCAGCGATTTCACCTGAAAATTTTTACTACCTATATTTACAAACGCCTCGTCAAATTTTATTCCCTCGCGAAACGTAGGATCTTGTTTGTTCTGCTTTGTTGACATACGCACGAAGTTCACGCGTTTGCATAGAAAGTGAAAGAGAATGAATGCACAAATTGTGCGTACCAACACACAATAAGAGCATTTCGTAATTCAGCGAGAAAAAAGGGTTTATGGCGAGTAAAAAGTAGGTATACGTATTTCTTCATTCATGCTGAAAACGTCAGTTTCTAACGCGTAATCGCATTCCCGCGTTACTTTATCGCTTCCCGCGTTACATTATTTGGCGATGATAATCGCAATTATGGTAGCGTTTCTCGCGCATCGTACGAAACTAATGGTAAGTACCTCGAGCACGAAGACACTTTCCGTTGGTTATTCCTTTCGAATTCGTTCGTGCTACGCTCTTGTTAACTTTTTGTTCAGATTTCTTTAAGTGATTGCGTTTGATGAGACATTTATGTACTATATAGTAAAAAGTTGTTGTATATTCATCGACGTATAATTTGTTACAATTTCACGTTGAGCGGAGAGCAAAAAATTACAGCAACGGAACCAAACAGCGGGGCAAAACACGTCGTATGAATGGTTGTAATGAAGACATTTATAGAAAAAGTAGTAACTAGAGAGGGAGTCACGCTAATGTAAGTTCCTTAAATGGAACTGCTTTTTATTCCTATTGTATCACGGAGGTATCGTAAAGTAGCCTGAACCGTAATTTTCAGCCTGATATTTCAAACTTCATTATCGAAAAACACCAGGTAAAGGTGAAAGACGGTAGATTACACAAATTGTACTATGTTTTTTAGCCGAGTAGATATCAATCTTGAAGTGAAACTTTATTTGTTTCTTCCATTTTTGGGTTAACATGAAACCAATTTAAATTGATACTTAGACTGTTTATACTACTCTAATGATGCTCGATACCATCTGGAATGCTTTCGGACTCATTCAAGCTAAATTCTTGTTACATTTTTGCCGAGATTTCTATAATTGATTGCATTTCATGTTAACATTGCAAAAAGCGACTATACAATTCAACCACGCCTAATTTGTTATAATTGTACATTAAGCAGTGGGAAAACTGTTCTCATATAAGTAAAAGGATACCATGTAAGAGTGGTTGTAGTGAAGACATTATTCAAGAAAGTAATGCCGGGAGAAGGAGTTACACTAATTTAAGTTCTATGAATGAATCTGTGTTTTTTTTATCGTTATTCTATCACGCAAGTCCCATGATCCAGTGGTGTGAATGTAATGATGGTTATCTCGTTTAGTTTTTTCTTATATACATACATATACATGATTTGTAAATATTCTTTCGAATATTTCAAATAAGATCTTAAAGAGAATTATATTTTATATATGAAAGTTCAATAAACTTTTTCTCTATCTACTTTAATAAAGAAAAAATAGAACGAAATCTTAGCTTTTTTAACTTCAACTATTCCCTATTCGTCATCAAGCCTTTTTTTTCTTGCAATTTAAGAAGAATGTTGTCATTTTGAATTACTTCATGTTTATCGTTAAGCTTCTTTTCCTGTATTCACCTCCATTCAGATAATTTGTTATCTTATCTGATTCTGCCAAAAATGGAATCACGTTCTATTTTAAAAATGTTTATGATTAAATAAAATCTAACAATAAGATAATTCTCTTACAATCTCGGTAGCTAAGTCGATTTTATAGGTATACAATTTTATAGCATAGAAAATAAAAAAATAGTGAAAGAAACATAAATATATGCATATGCAATATACATATATTTAAGAAAATTTGATATAATATTGTTGTTTATTTATAATTTGGACGTAATGTTGATATAATTTTTGTTTAATCTCGTCCCATTGCTTAAGCTGTTAGTACATATTAATATTTCTACGCAAATGGTTTCTTGTTATATACTGGTGTCTCGTTAGAGTAATCAATTAATCAATTTTTTAAATAGAAGAATCTTTATCTTTACCCGCATGTTGCAACTCTGGTTTATTGCAAGAAACTGTATTTGAACATATGAACAATTGCTTTGTTTGTGCGAGACTATGAGAAGATTATTTTGGAATGCATTAGATGGTTCAAATATTTTTTATTTCCATGGTACACATCTTACTGCACAGCAAGTCTGGTAGTAGGAGTTTTCATAAAAAGTTAAATAATGGAAGCTTCTAGGTACCGGGGAGGCCTTTCTTTTCCCATAAGCAATCGAGTCGCGAGCATTCGTAATAATGATCGGGCATGTAAATTAAACGACGGATCGGATCGCTGGGCGAAAAGTAATGCTTATAAAATCGAGTAAATGGCGGAAATAATAACACGAATGGTTATTGCGCGATAACATTACGCTGCGTTCGGCGCGCATAGTGGGAAACATCCTGACGTAACGCGGATTTCCACGTACATACATATCGGTGGAAAAAAAGTGGCGCGAACGTGAAAGGACCTCCTTATTCGTCCCTTTCGCGACACTCGACAGAAGGCACAATAGAGATTGATGCAACCGCCAAGTCACGATTCTGAAAATTGTAAAACGAAAAACTTTATACCGTCTTGCGTAATGTTGCCAGACATGTCTACAGCGAGGCGAAGCGGGCTTCGATTTCGCGGAAACGCCTGTGCTCGACAATTTCGCGCCGTTTTCTAGGGAACGAGGAAGCATAGAAATCGACGTCCGTGCCAAGCGGATAAATAATTGAGAATTTTCCTGCGTGACCGTCAGGGTGAAGGGGATAGACTTAACACAAGCCTTGAACACATACAGTGGGTGTAGAATGTATTCCTACATCCATCAATTTGCCAAAAAACTTTTGTGTGAAATTGTAGTTTCTTAACTTCTTTTATTATAATCAATAATATTTTACATATTCTCGGAAGTCTCTAAGATAGATATAGTCCAAACAACATTTACTAGTTAATATAATTAGTAAAATTAACAAAACAATGCGAAAAGTGAGAAAAAGTATAGAAGCAATAAGTATTTGTACGATTCTTATGACGAACCATTTACAGTAGAGTTTGTCAAGTAAACACATTAGTTTATTGCTTCGTACGAATTAGAAAACCTCAATTTTCCAGTAAAGTACTTTTAAAAATGGTTCTGATAGAGGAATTGAAGAAGATCCCACTTCGAATAACTAATAATTTAGTTAATTTAATGCTTACAAGAGTTACAATAATTATAAAATCAAAAGTACATCTCACGAAGGAAGTATTATATACTTATAAACTAATGTAAATTTCTTTTTTTTTTTTAATCAAGTTTTAAAAGTTAAACAGTTGTGCGAATACTTATTGCTTCAATATTTCTATCGATTAATTGTTTTTTTCTTGTTAATTTCGCAACTTAGATAAATAGCTATTTTTTTTGTAATCTATCTATTCCAGAGATTTCCGAGAATATGTAGAATGTCATTGTTTATAAAAAATAAGTTAATAAATTTCAATTGTACATAGTTTTCATGCAAATTGATCGGTGTACGAATACTTACTACACCCACTGTATGGTTTCAAAACTTTAAAGTTGTTGGGTATCTGCTCTAGAAAGACTTCTAAGGTCTTCACTGACCCTACTTCTTTTCTTGACAATCGATCCTTTCTTGAACCGCTGGATCTATGAATTAAATCGGTAAGGAGTAGGGATCGACTGTCTTTTGGGAATCAGGACACATAATGTTTCTAAAGTTATATTTGCATAATCGTATTACTGAAAGTACAGTAGAACTTCTATTATTCGAATTAATTGATATGGATGTTTGAATATGGCAATTTACGGATAATAGAATATTTTTTGTATTTTTTTAATGTTGATTTTCCTATATGCATTACAAAAAGCTGAATGTTAATATTGATAATAGAAATCACAAATTCTGAAATTAAATGTAGCTTTTTGAAATATGACAGGCCCATAAAGCGGTATTCCATTTTCTCTACATTCTATGAACCACTCAAAAACTATATTGTCTAAGGTCTAAGGTTTCATTTTTCGGGACTTGTACAGTTTTTTGTCTAGTAGCTGTTGCAAATAGTTCTCAATAGCATATTTCCGCTTTTTAATAATGGTAATTATTGACTTACCAATACCGTATCTTTTTCCTGGTAGGTATTGTCACCACTCTCATTCTTTAATTATTTCGTATTTAGCTCTCTTTCACAACACCACACGTTTTATGATAGGTTACAATGTTTCACTAAATCATTACCGATTTGTACACTAAATTGTATTGTCTATAGATCGCCTAAGATTGCAATGCCTGCAAATGTATTCAGGTGTTGAGCTTCGTGAAGTTGGCACTCCAAATGCAAATTTTTATAAAAATCAAATTGCATTCGTTTGTCCACGATTTGTCCACGTTTGTCCAACCACAATTTTCATTTGTCCACCCTTCAGAAAAAAGTTATACAAAAACACACAATTTGACGTCAGCACCCCATTTACAGACCTTTTTTAGTGTTTTCTTAAAAAATGTGTCTCTCCGCATTTTGTCCACGTTTGATCAACCAAATTTTTCGTTTGTCGGCCCTTCAGAAAATAGTTTCACTTCAATTAAAGAGGAGGTAAGAGAAGGCAAACGAAAAACATTAGTGGTCGTGTGCAGATGTAAACAAATAACTACAATATTGACAAAAATTGTACGCAACTGAGCGTATTGCTGCAACTTCTCTTTAATTGAAGTGTAACCTTTTTCTAAGGGGCCGGCAAACGAAAAAATTTGGTTGATCAAACATAGACAAAATGCGGAGAGACACATTCTTTAAAAGAACAGTAAAAAAGTCTAATATAGGAGTCTCGACGTCAAATTGCTTGTTTTTGGTATAACTCTTTTCTGAAAGATGCTGGAGTGTTCGAATAATAGAATGTTATGATAATAGAGAATTCGGGTAATTGGCCTTTGAATAATCGAGTTACTACTGTATTTGCATTTAAAGTAATAACCGAATGCAGTAAATATTATCTTGGAACAACTCGAGACGAAAGAAAATTTCCAATTAGTGTTTGTGTCCAATCAAATAATTATATAGTGTACTTGTAAAGATATATATATATATATTAATAAATAAATATAAGTGTAAAATGAATTTATTATGAAGTATGTTTAAAATATAATAATTGCAACGAACAATTATTCGAATAAAAATTAATGAAACATCTAGGAGAAATCATTTATCATGAATTTACTGTTTTTGGCACGTCCTTCAGAAAGACTTCTGATTCTCCATGTTTAGCATTATTTATCAAATTTCTATTAGGCGAAGTAGGTATAGAAAACATCACAAATTGTTCCTGCTGCAGCTGCTGTTGAATTACCATGTTATGTAGTCACGGCTCCAGAATTTTTTGCAACATGCTTGTACGCATTTCCGTGTTCATTCGACCATCGCGTATAAACACTTCTCTTACTGCTTATGCTGGCACACAGCCCCAGATTATGACACTTTCACCACCACATTTTACTATGGGTATAATACAATGAAAATGGTACCCTTCTCCAATCCTACATCTTATAATATGTATATGTGTAGTCTTGATTTACCAAAATTACTAAAGAAATTTAAATATTCTTTCGTAAATTCATTCTAGGCTTATAAAATATTACAGATATTTTAATAAAAAATAAAGTTCGAATGCAGTAAAATTTTACCTCTGTATTCATTTCTGAAGACATTATCGATGCCAAATCATACCTATTTTAAAATCTCACGAGTGTCTAGTGTATTTTGTGTACAAATTCTAGAAACAATTCAGATATTCTTTTTCGTTTGTTTTGATTTAAAAATAATAAAAATCAAATCATAATTGTTAGTAACAATGATTAAAGTGGAAACATTGACATGTTTAAGGTGATGTAAATTTGATGACTACTTCTACATATATATAAATTCTCATTTTATTGTGTGTACATTTTAGCGATGCTTTAGTGACTATATAAAAAGAATAAAACAGCAAGACACATACCTCCGATAGTAATTATAGATATTGCATCACCTTAAAAATAACAATGTTTCTAATTTCACTCTCACACGAGCAGTAACTCTCTATGTTATCGAACACTGAAGGCTTGAATTTTATAAAAGAAAATATGATTTATTATAATGAAACTATTCGATGTAACTGACACATTTTTAATTTTGCTCCATAGATTCGGCAAACTGCATTCTGAGCGACGATGGCATTGCTATGTATGGTCACTGCTATACCTCTAAAGCTTCCAAGAATTTTCCAAGCCTCTATTGACGCTTTCGAACAACACTGTATTTCCAATCACGACATGTCAAAAATATTAATGATCTCGCGGATACGATGGCTCAAAGGGTTGCGTAAGAAGTCGAAGAGTATCGGTAGCACCAGTCACAGTCGATGATAGCTTTCTAAGAGTTATTTACGAGCAACCTTCTGCATGGTTTCGGATACGTTAATATTTTTCTCCCGAGACATTAGGATTCGCACACGAAACGAAAGCAGCAGACCGGGACAATAATGCATTAGCGCAAAGGAACGTTTACGTCACAATTGACGGAAACGTAATTCACGATATGCAATCGACATACTCGTGTCCGCGCACGAGGGAACCTCGTATTTGCATCGTTCCCCTTTATACGCGAACGCCATCCATATGCGGTCCGCGACTAATCGAAGAAATCTCTCCCCCATTTACACGAACCTTCTCGACCATTAAATATGATTACCTGGATTGCACAGAACGTTAAATAACGGGATTTGCTAACCGACCGCATGTCTCGGTTCGTTCAAAAGCGTCGGTTAGCACGCTTTTAATGATCGCCTGGTCGCTAAGAGATAAACCTAGCTGATGGTTATTATTTCTTAACGGCATGGCGAATATTAAACGGCGGCGAGCCCTTACCCTGTCGCGGATTATAAACTGCCCGTTTAAGAAGAAACACATTTACCTCTTTTCCTGGTTTACACTCCATCTCGACGAGAACCCAATTTCCTCGACGAACTGGTCGTTATTCGGAGCACTACTTCTCGAACTTCGTTCTCCCACGGACCCTCTAAATAAAAGAACACTTTTAGCGAGGTTTTAAGAGAAAATTCAATGGTTATTTTCTTACAAAGGGAACATGTTTAATGGACACACGCTGATTTTTATCAAATTTATGTGGGAGGTAGTTCTCACAAAAATATTTGACACGTATTTTTTTTTTATCGGCAATCGTCCATATTGAAGGCGTGAAAACAGCCCCTAAAGTGGGGGGCAGGGGTGAAATCCATGTTTTTAAATAACTTGAAAACTAGAGAAGCTAGGACAAACATTTTTTTTTTTAAATTATGTGTTTTTGAGTGAGTAATTTAATCATGCCAGAAGAAATTGTTTATTTATTTATTTAAAGAACTTATTTTTGAAAAAATGTTTTTTTTTGTTAAATTATCTTACTAAATGTTTGTTCTCGTTCATGAAAATTATATGCGTAAACTACAGGTTAAAATAAGAAATACATGTTTTTAAAAATTTTGTTTTCCACCATATAACAATAATTATATTAAATGGAGAATTGCTCCCCACTTTAGGGACTGTTTTCACCCCTTCAATATGGACGATTGCCGATAAAAGAAAATACGTGTCAAATATCTTTTTGAGAACTACCTCTTACATAAAGCCCATTGGATATATTTCCCTGTTCGTTATACCAACAATGGCTTGAGCAATCGCGTACCACGGGTACGATTTGTGATTTTCATCGTTTAATACGGATTTTGTAACATGAAACCCATTCGATATTATAGAGCAAGAGCTTGATATATTGTAACGTTATTGGAAACAAATTACATATAACCGCAACATGTTATTTATTAGTCTTGTCCTCTACTTTCTTTAATATATTGCATGCAGGTATATTTCACCGCGGACTTATGCGTGTAGCGGGCGTTTTTTCGCGAAATTCGTGAGGATTGTGAAGTTTAGTAAAATTGAAATATATCGAAAATTACTTTGATTTTTTTAACGACAGTTTTTTTGTTTTACACTCATTGTTTTACACTCATTGTTTTACACTCAAGTATGTGCGATATGATTATTGTTTAAAATCCACAGATTTTCAATATGTAAGTATAGAGCAGTGTAGTAAAGTCTTCAATACAAATCTACTAAATAGATACTTTTACATGACCTGCATTCAAGAGACAAACCGCGAAGAACATAAAACTGTCTACGTTTTCCGCATAGAATGTGTTAAAATTCGTACAGGTTTTAGACTTATTATGCGTGCTCATCTTCAAAACTATCAAAATGAGACAATTTGCGTCAAGAGGAAAGATATATAACCGCGGATATTTATGCAAATGTAACCTTATAGTCTAAGAGTCAGTGACGATTTTACTTACATCATTTTGAAATAGCTGATTGTTCCGCGCTTAACGTCTGGCAATACTTTTTTGTTATTCACTAACATGTAGTTAATCACTATACCAAAAATCAGTCATTTTAATACATTGCATGTGGGTATACATCGCCGGGGATTTACGCGTATAGCGAGCGTGTTTTCGGGAGTCTCGCGGAATTTTGGTCATTCCGTAAAATCGCAATAAATCGAAAACTACTTCATTTTTCTCAACGAAATTTCTTTTATTTTACACTTAAATATATGCTCTATGATTGTTATATATGAAAAACGACATTTTTACGAAATTATGAAAATAGACAATTTTTAGAGTTTTACTCCCAGATAGCACAGGGACGTCTTATGTACGTCCATAAGACGTCCGGTACTGGACGTTCGGGACGTCCTATTGACGTCCAGATAACGTCCAAACGTCCCATGAACGTCCTGTGAACGTCCCTGGAACGTTCCAGTTACATTGCAGGACGTCCCTGGGACGTCCGGCGTGGACATTCTATGTACGTCCCTGGGACATCCGATGTGGACATTCCCAAAACGTTCTTTGTAAAATTGAGATTTTAAAAAAAATTAAATTTTAATTTTATATATTTTCTTTTATTTGTTGGTAGATTTTAGTTAACTGTATTTATTTTCTTGTAACTGGATTCCATGAAAAACGACGAACAAATCTTTCAATTTTTATTTACCTCCGGCGGGATTCGAACCTCACGATTTTCGAACTACAAAACCGCAACCTGCTTCCTCACTTACCCATAAACGACTTTGCTAAACCGACTCATATTTTAGGCTTATATAGTGACTCGCATTAATATTCGGATACTTTTTAAAATACAATTCCTTCATTTGAAATTGGTCTAAATGACTTGAACTTTTTTTTGAAAAGTTAGAAGAATTAATTTACTAGGTAATTCTGAATAGTTCCAAATATTACATACATATCACATCTCATATGTACAAAAAATATTGTATTCCTAATATTGAATAAACATTTTGTTTTACATGTTGAAACATATATTCTGTTGCGAATATTAGATAAATATGTGTTTTATCTACGGAAAAAAATATTCTGTTGCGAATATTAAATAATGATTGTATACCCAGATAGCACAGGAACAGGAACGTCTTATGTACGTCCATGGAACGTCCGGCGCTGGACATTCCCAGAACGTTTTCTGTACGTTCTCTGTACGTCCATGGGAGGTCCGAATTGTAAATAGTGTACTTTATATTCGGAAAAAAATATTCTGTTCTACATATTGAATAAATATTATATTATAAAGAATATTAATAAATAATATTTATTTTGTTGAAAAAAAAGTATTTTTCCCTAAATCTAGAAAGTTCAGAGCGGACATCCCTGGGACGTACAAAATTTAGGTCCCATGGACGTTCGCAGGACGTTCCGGCCGGACGTCCCTGGGACGTACAATGGACGTCGGACGTTTGGACGTAAACTGGACATAAAATGGACGTCTATGGGACGTCCGGTGCTATCTGGGCTATGTATTCAAAAATATTTTTTTATAACAACAAGTACAAATAGCAATGATACAACTTTAACATTTCTTCACAGTATCGTATCGTTTAAAGTATTTGGATCTGTGAAGCGAAACACCGCATACATACAATTCTCATCGTATTTATACGCTACCCGTTCTCTAGCACAAATCTACTAGATACGTACTTTTACGTGACTCGCGCTACAGTGACAGACTGTGAAAAACGTAAAAGTACGTTTCCCGCATACAATGTGTCAAAATGAAGTAACTTCATTTTTTTTCCTTTAAATACACCCATGCGTCGTTGTTCTAACGACTGACTGCTAAACGACGATTTTCATCATCGACAGATAATATTATTTTATAAAAAAGGGTTATTTTCATTTCCAAAAGGCTTAAGTAAAATCGTCACTGGTTTTCCGACTATTACGAGGACTCCGTATGTTTCTTCGATGTTCAAAAGACAATCGGTTCTTACCTGAACTGCAGGATTGATGAATTAGATCGGTAAGAACCAACCGTCTTTTGGAAATCGGACAATATTACATGGGTTTTCTTAAAGTTCAATTTGCATAAACATTTACGGTCTAGTTATGAAGCGTATGGAGAAAAGAGTATTCGTCACTTGAAATTACATTAATTCCGACGTATAGAATCAAATTATGTTTTACATTAAACGAACGAAATCTATCCCGATCAACTATTCTATCTAACAAAAATTACGACTAAATCGGTATACAGAGTCCCTATAACTCGTACAACTTTCGATCTAAATTCTGCCCAACTCTACCCTATGGCAACGTAAATAATCGTACATTCGATCAACGTATAAAACACGCTTGAGCTAGTGCCTCAAAGTTCGACATCGTAACCAAGGATCAACCTCGGTAGTGCGCGATGTTCCTCGCATACTTTATCATACTTTCCCTATCATGAAGCGAATCGAGCGGCATCGTCGATTTCGCCAATTAGACGCGATTACCCTATTGGTTATTATCCGTGTCGCGCAATGGATATTTTCTTCGGCAACTCGGCGCGCAACTCGCGATATCCAATATAATTCAGGGATCGATACGCGACGGCGTGAAACGTGATTGTGCCGCATCCATGCAATTTCCCTTGATCGTTGGACAAGGTCGATCGACCGGATACTCGCTGAGGGCATTCGTCAATGGTCCGAAATTGTCGTAAACGAGTCTCCTCGCTCCTTGCTAATTCGCTGAACCGTGGAAACCACGATCGCACATGCACAGACACACGGTTACTCCGTTTCCACGGATTGCATAGGCGTGTAACATCACGAGTATCGCACTTTCCGACGTGGAACCCATTTTCCTAGATTTTCAAATCCGTTTATCCGTGCCGTAGTCACTTTCGGTTTCCACGGCCGGTATCAGATCGAAAGGAGACCCGAGCGTTGTACGCGGAAATGAAACCAGGCTAAGGGGGAAAGAGGCACTCGCTTTGCGGTTACGTGGCATTACGACTTCCATTTAACGAGATGACGCGCGATTAAAATTACGTGTACGAGAAATCGATATCCGCTCACGCGCGGGATATCTTGACTCTTTATCGTTTAAATTTCATTTTATCTTTCAAACCAGAAATCATTTCTTAGTTGCTCGTACACTTACGAGTTAATTAGTATTCAGATTGAGAGATAAGTGGCGGAGCTACTCAACGCCCGCACCTGGGAAAATTTCCTCGGCGAACCTCGCAAGAACTGAATATTCCATGTTGCGTATTTCGTAGGGCACATTATGCAACGCAGTGTTAATTTCAACGCAACATGGAACTGTAGTGGAAATTTTCGTTTTCTCTGCAATATTTAATCGAGTGAACTTTATGTATCGATGAAAGTGCGTCGAGAGTACCGAGATTACTCTAGGCGAACGCAATCGCTCTTAAGCTCTACGATTTTCAAACGAGCGACGACGTTAGTTTCGTTTTTTCCTTTCTCGACTCACGATTCGCACGACTGCCGTTTACGTTAACGACTGCGCGAACGACACGCGTCTTTTCCCCCAGAACCACCTCGCTTACGGTAGAACAGGTGTACCTTATAACGTAACAGTAATCGGTGAAAGTTTCGAGGCGATCCCTCCCGATCGCGTAACCGCTGACGCAGTTCACTTCCTCTCGTGTGATCTCGCGTTCTCGAGGGGATTGCGTAATCGGTATGGTTATGTATAAAAAATATCGCTTTATTCCTTTACAAAGAAAACATACTATATAATACAATTTTGGGTTGGGATCACGGGTGAATACAATATCGGTGCATTCGACTGACGTCTTTCGCTGATTGCGATGGATTTTCGAGCAGCTCCGCGTCTCGTGAGCCCGGAAGAGACCGGTTTCAGAGAAATCATCGATCGCGTCCCATGTCGAACGGAACGCAGAGAAGGTCAAAGACTTCCAGCCTCTTCGAGGTGAAGCCTTCGACTTCAATGGTGTCCAAAACCTCCCAGACTGATTTCGTGTCCACCACCGTATCCTCCGCCGAATCCACCACCATATCCTCCGCCGTGCGCCTCCACGTGGATGGGTACTGCCTCCTTCACGACCACGGGCACTTTAACAGGATAGGGCACTGGCTTTGACACCGTGTACGGCACCTTGACAGGCACCTTGACCGGGTACGGCACACCTATGGGCACCTTGACAGGTATGTGCACAGGGTAAGGTTGTGGCTTCTCGACTACATAGGGTACATGCTTCTCGACGGTTACTGGGTACGGTTGTGGCACGGAAACGGGGTACGGTTTGTCGTACGGTACTTTGACCGGGACTTTTACGGGGTAGGGCACGTGCTTCGTGACCTCGTATGGGATTGGTTCCGGCACTTGAACCGTCTTCGTGACCGTGACCGCCTTGATGTGTTCCGCGGATACCGTCTCGAGACCTCCGCCTCCTCCATAGCCTCCTCCATAGCCTCCTCCATAGCCTCCTCCAAAGCCACCGCCGAAGCCATGGTCACCCAAACTCAGCTCCAGACCACGCTTCGTTTTCGTCTCGTTTGGTTGGACTTTAGACTCCTTTTCGACCGCCTTTTTCTTCTCTCCTGCCGCGACGGTCAGTACCAGACCGCAGAAAAGTAAGATCTAAAGAAAAGAAATCGAGGATCGTTAGTGGTGCTCCTATGAGCTTGGTTTTGCACATGGCGTTCTTAGGCGTTTGTGACGAGTCAAGTTTACAGTTAATAAAAGCTTCCAGAGAGCGTTACGTCTGACGGATCGCGAAAAGGTACCGTCTTTTTTGATCAAATGCTAGTTTAATCGCCTCGAGCTAAGAATGCCAGAGAATCGAGAAGTGTACTTTGAAAGATTTCGTTTAGAACGATAGGCAACACGTTCAAGTTTTCGCTGGTTACGCCAGTTCCGTTCGCGTCGCTCAAGTCCCGAGATACGGGGATTCGAGTGGCTGGTCGTATCGGAGCTACTCACTTTCAGCTTCTCTGTGCTGTTCATGTTGGTCGACAGTGAGCACACTGATTCCTCGATGGTCTACCCCTCGCTTTTATAGGGGACGCAACGGCCAGCCCGGTGGGCAACTCGAGCGTGCCGTTGAAATTGTAGCGGAGTAGGAAGTTGAGAGAAGGAAAGGAAGAGATCGACGTCATGGACGACGCTTTCCTCCGTCGGCTTTTGTCAGCCAGCATTTAGCACGTTGCTCGCGCCTCGTTCAATTCCTGCCTTAAATGCTGTTCGAGCTTTCGAACCTGCTTTGACTTCTAACGATCCGGGGAATCCTTTGACCCTATACCTGTCGCGGTGCGACTTTAAGTCGCGCTAAAGAGGTTATATTCAGTTAGGATTTTCAAAAAACTGAATTTCCAGCTTTTGGATTTTCGTTAAGGACATAATCTTGAGTGTATAAAAAAAAATTGTACGGTGATCCCATAAATATCCTCAATATTAAGGTATATTTATAAAGACTTCTTTTATTAGGTGTACACCTCCTGTATTTGAAACTTTAAACAGGTTTTTTCAAAATTATGTTTTCAAATCGGTGATCAAGATATTTTTGGAACGGCTGAAACAATTCAGGTCCAAATTTTTACACAAACTTCAGAATTCTAATTTTTAATCTTTGATCGAAGCTTTTTTTGATCCGATCAATATTATTCATTTTGTTAAAACGTAATATTTTTCTTATTCCTTCGATTAAAGATAAGAGTGTGCCCTATATTAACTAAATCTTCATTGTTTTTTGATTTCAGATAATCCAGTCCAAAGATATCTTGACCATTGCAAAATACCTTTTCTGGAGGTGCTGTCACAAATCGGTTGTAGCATCTCCACAAATTAATACTTTTGTAAAAAAATACATATATATGTAAAGATCTAATTAATTTAATGGAAAAAAATTCAATAAAATAAACGCAAACGCCTTTCCAAAAAAGATCCTTGATAAAATGCTTTTTTTCGGTCTCATGACTAAAGGTATAACCCCTTAAGGCGAAGCACCACCTATACGGTTTAAAGAAAAACGATATTTTTTACATTTACTTTAAATCTAGTGTTTCGAGGACACTGTCATGAAATTTTGAAGAAAATTTTATATCAGTGGAGGTAATTGTGTCTTTTATTATGAAAGTGAAGAGAGTTTGTCTGTTTTTATTTGGAGATAATGTTCCTCTTGTTCGTTAAGTACCTCCTTTGGAAACTTTGATTTTATGGTTCTCTGACTATTGAGGTCCAAAAGAAAATTAAGATGCTAAACTTCTCTAAACTCCTCCTTGTGTTTAGCAACTGAACTTAAATCAACGTATTTGTAAAGAAATATCTCTCTTTATAGAAAACATCAACGTGCTTTTTTTAAGAATTACTAGCAGGAATTACATTTTTCAAAAAAATACACTTACACTACTTTCGCAATGAACATATTACGTTTTCTTTAGAGCATGTCTACGTGCTGAATACTGCGTTAAATTTTAAACACATATCTTTGAAATTAGTAATAAAATTGTGTACAAAATTATTTTATATCGCGAAAACAGGAATTACTTACAAATTGTAATTTATATTGATTTATTAAAAATCCATCCTGCATGTAAATTTAAATTTATTTTTAATTTTAATTTGAAGTTTAAAACTTAAAGAAACTTAAATACTTTTTCGTACAATATATCAAGCAATATGTTTATTTCCTATTTTCTGATTTTTTCAATATGTGTTTTATTCCACACATTACGTTTGTTTCGTTTACATCCCATACGTTGTAAGTTACGTATTAAAATATTCTTTCACATCGTGTTTCTTCTAACATCCTCAAACGACACATTTCGTACGTAATTATTAGAAAATTATTTACGTAACAATGAAGAGCGCCGAAAAAATGATACCGAAAATGTTCTAATAACCTTTACACTTAGAAAAACCACGAATGATTTCGGTTTTTCCATCGAACAACCAAATTTATCAATTATTATACGAAAAAAATTGTTCTCGATTTTGTTGAAACTTCCAACTTGGCGTAAAATCCTTTCCAAATTTTTGTTTCGAAAAAACGTCGATTGCACGCAGCATCGATAGTACGGCGCCGGGGATTATGCGAAATTCGACGGATCGGTGGAGGGTGGGAAAAGAAGTTGTAATCGCGTTTCGATTTCGGATGCACTTGTCAGAATTGCGCGTCGATTGGCTTCGAAGTTTCTCGTTACTTACCGCCGTTTCTCCGAGTCGCCAAGTTTTCAATTACGGGATGAACCATCGCGAGCGAGTCGTCGCAATTAATACGGATTCAGCTTCAGGTAGCCCTTCTTAATCCGATTACCGTTCACAATACGTTCTTACATCTCTGTACTCACATCGTACGGAGCTTCATTAATATTAAGAACTTAATTAAAACGAGAAACGAACTATTAGGACTTCTCCGAGGCAGTGAAGCTACGGTCCTTCGTATGTTTGCACCTTCTTTCCACCGTGTCGCAGTTAGAGGAACTTCCTGCCCGATAGGGCGCTGCGCGAGTTTAACCTACATTCTGTTTCAAACTTTTTGCTCAGAAATAAAACGCCTCGCTCTCGCTCTTTCTCTCGTCGTTCCCGATGTTAAATTCGGTTAGCCTTTAATGATTTCCTCGGTACGGAGCTGAAACTGTTTCAAAACGGAGGTGAATCGTGAAAATAAACCGACCTATATTCTCCTTATAGAAGGAACGGCCGATAGAATTTCCAGACCGTTATCGTTATTACTCGATACCTGGCACTTCCTGTGAACGCTGTTCGCGGTTCGTTCGCAGCTTGTTTCAGAAGTTACGAGCGCCAACGATTTTTGGTTATCGACTGACGAACTCCCTGGGGCGCGGTTAATCTCGGAATGACTTTGTACCTTGATCTCGCCTGTTGGAGGACATTAGAATATCGGCCGTATCCGTGCTTTATCAGGCTTATCGGCGGGAATACATTTCCATATATCGGAATTTGAATCTCCATATTTGAATCTGAAAATATTGATTTGACTCTTGGCCAGATAGATCGGTGCGTCACGACACGGGGCCGTGCGGCTTCGATTCGATTCGATCGTGTTCAGTCCGTGACTGGAAAGCAAGAGGAAGATGTTTGTCGATAGTTTCTGTCGCGCCGTCCAACTGGTTTAAATTGTTTTCGATGAATTTATAGAGATTTTCCGGCGACCGCAATCTCCTCGGACGGGAAACCGATTTCCGTACGATGACAGGATTCGTCGATCGGACGTTGAACAGTTTCACGTTCTCGGGAACGCGATGGCTGTCGTTCAAGGTAGCTAACGAGGACGTATACTCGAGTCTGATGTTCGTTTTTTATTGAGTTTCTGCGGCGTGATAGTGTTAGGGATATTGAGAATAATTACACGATTTTCCATTGACGAATATGAAAGGAAATTCTAAGAAGACGAATTTCCTTCCTTTCTGGATAAGTAAGAGTAACAAATATACTTAGGGTACATATTACTACATATTGAAATTCTTTATTTAAATGTAACGTTTAGACTTACTTCACACTTGTACACTTTTACGGGTATAAAAATGTTATGTGATCACTAGACTGCGGATCTTTATGCATTTATACGAAATTTGTATGTGCAAGAACCTACAAAATGCAAACAATATGCAAGAATATAAAAAAGATTGAAAGTAAAGTTCATGTTATAATATTTGCAGAATAAAATAAATTTTAGTGCAGTCTAGCGGTCTAGTAGCAATTCTAGCAGTCTAGTGATCACCGACAATTATAATAAGGTATGGAAATAGTAAAAAGAATTGATTAAAAGAGAATGAAAAGTAGTGTAGAGTACAATAATTATATAAGAGTATGAATAATATATATGAAATACATAAAATAATCATTCAGAGAAGACTAGAAGAAATGAATATATTGTAAAATATTAATAAATTCGAACAAATGAAAACAAATGAAATTCCTATATAGGGGAATAATAATTCCTAAAGAATGATTTCTCCTTTAATATGATTATTGTGTTGCGGCTCGCATGTAGCATTATTATTAGTTAGTACGTAAGTTAATAATTGAATAGTTCGGTCCTATTACTTTCTATCTCATAAAATTAGACCGAAGATTAGATCAAGTTTAAATAATGAATTTAATATACAATACTATGACATATTAAGAGAAGGTGAAGATTTGCGCTACAAAAATATTCGTTTATTTATTTTTATTTCAAGAGCAGTCAAATACCAATAATTTTATTTGACGGGTAATAGTTAAAGAAGTATTTAACATTAAAGATTTACATAAATGGTTGTGTGTTTTTAGTTATTCATTATGATATGTAAACCGAGAATGTAGATACATAGTTGCTTCGAAATAAAATTGCTGACATTATTGTTTAGGTTTATTTTAACATTTCGACTATATCCTGTAACACTCTTCAGAACTAATACAAATCTATATGATATAATTTATGAAAAAGTTCACGTATCTGTGACGATAGATATCCTCTAAAAAGCTGTACCTGAGTTATCCTGTTTGGTTATACGTTGAACATTCTCCTTTTGCTTATGTAATAAATTGATTACTTTCTACGTTTTTTCCCATAGTATCTATATTGTTACTTTTACGATGTGTCATTATATGAACTAGTCGTGATGGGGAAAATAAATGTTTGTTATGTATGCTAAAGATATCCATAAATAAAACACAGAAAGTCACTAATCGAAGAAATGTGATATCGACTTGTAGTTGTACTTTATACTTAAGAATTGTACTGTTATGTTGTGTGCAATTGCGGTCAATGTTTACTTCCCAGTTATGTACTATTGAATAACCGATACGCGTGATTTGTCGACAGTATTTATTTCTCTCTTCAATTTCCTGTGTATAAGTTGAGAGAAATAAAATTAAAGTTTTGCCAATTGTTAAGTGCAGAAATCCCTTTTCTGGTTAGGTCTTTTCTTTCTAAATTGTGCCATAAATCCAAAGAAATTAAGAATCTTCTTCCAAAGCAGCGATGACAAAATTACGTTTCGTATTCAAATTACGAAAATTTCTTTTGCGTAATTCTTTCGGATTAACTATTATATTATATGTCAACTTTTTGATGCATAATAATTATTATTTACATAGTAGCTTCATTCCATTTTAATTAGTTTTGGAACCATTTACCGAGAAAATCTCTCTTTACGTTATTTGTTACGATATTATAGAACATTGACAATCATAGAACTTTCAATTGAACTTAGTTTCGATATCTTTTATAGTTTAGGAATTATACTGCACCATTTCTTTATGGAGGAATTTTCATTCTTAAGACTCTTTAATTGTCAAAACAAGAAAGTTAGATTATTAATATTAATTTAACAATTTCACAAAGATTCTAATTCTTTGAAATGTTCACAATGCACTTTCTTTGTAAGTTTTAAAATACTTAAAAAAATCCCGCATGTAGTTATTCATGTAGATACACGTAGATGTTTTGGGTGGCATCATTGACAAGTACCCCTTTAATTGTAGAACTCCCGAAAAATCATTATTTCAAACATGAAAGTAGACAAGAATAAGATTCTCACGATTTTGTGTGAATTCTGCTCCACTATACGACGCGCAATCGAATATCGTGTCGTCATCGGGATAACCTAAGAAACGTTGGACAGAAAAAAATCTGTACCACGGCACATAATGAAGCGTATTAATTAGATGGAACGTCGGTCACAGGTGTCAAGTAATTGCGCAAACTCCCGTGACGGGAATCTATTTGTTCGCGAACGTTGCAGTTTCATTCATTGAATTTTGAAGCTAACACACGCATCGACGTCACCCTGTGGCCAATTCTGCTGCGACTAATTGTAATTTCCACGCCAACAGCGATACGTTTCTTGCGGGCATTATGTCACGTTTCGCCCACCCTGGCAATTAAAACACGCGAAAGGCGCCAACATCCGTAAAATACGTGATCTGCACTCTCTTCTACTTTTCCATCGCGTTTATAGTCCACGTTTGTGCGCGTCGACGAATATACATGGTAGTTTCTCTGAACTTATTTTTTGTATTAATTTAACGTACACCGCCGCTGATAACATATTACACGAACTACCGATCCGTAGTATCTGATTAGCTAGCGATTTGCTCAAAAAATGTTGGTATTGGGAAACGGTTTTACATTAAATCTGTTCGAGTGAAACCTTTATTTTTCATCGCACGGCGAGTACGTTGCATTACGTACACGGAACCTTGCCAAGTGCTAGACGATCGTATTACGTGTGGGATGTATTCGATATCATTTTCGTCCGTATTGTTTCTCTACTTCTCGCTTCCTATTAAACTTGGAATAATTTGTAACATTTCCGTTACATAAACGACTGCGCGCTACACTTCCTGGTATTGGTGCGCCGCGAAATTTTTTAACAAGACCTCCTTTTATTTGATTTCTTTTCATAACAGTAGAGTTGGTTCTATGCACCTTCGGGAACGTATATCCGCAACGTTTGGTCGTTTTATTTCAATTATACCGCGGCAGAAGTCACGCGAATGGTGATTTTCGACTGCGCTCGAACCAATCGAAGTCCTCGAACTTTGTATTCGAGGGCGACAGTTACGGAAATGCAAGCCTAAGAGCGGCGAGCAAATCCCCGCGGCCCGACGAGCGTGCAAGCAAACGGTAGGAACGAAATTTTCACAAAGTCTGCATTTCTGCTTCACCGACCGCAAACGTAGCCTTATGCAATAATGGCTTTCGAGTCGGCCAGGTCGTGGCTCTCATGAATATATGGATAGATGTTCTCGCTCAAGGTGTTTATCAAGCCGTTTTCTAGTTACGCCCTTTCCTTTTCCGCCCTTTTCCCGCCCCACCCACCTCCTCGCTCCCTAGCAAACATAATTCGCGCTCTGGAGTGACTACGAAGGAAAGTACCTGCTGCCAGTTTCCCTTTCATCCTTGCCTTGACTCTCTAGCTTATCTCGATTTGTCATCCTCGCGAGTTGTTGCTCGTTCACACCGTCGCGAATCGTCCACAAATTTGACAATTCGTCTTTGATGCTAACCAATGTGGTTTACTATTTGACTCATTCGTGAAATTTCACTGGAAACGAAAGCCGTTTGGCAATTGTGCAATTTGGAATCCACGATTTCTTGTTCCTTAGTCTAATGTTGGATTTTACTTTTTACTTTTCGAGCTGTAACAAAAGATTGCACCCAGACACTTTTATACGGAGAAAGTACGTTTTGATTATTAAAAAACAATGAAACTCTATGTTTTAGATTTAAATCCTCGTCTCAAGATATGAAGGTTTCGTGCAAAATCGGCGAATAAATAATAATGATTAGGCCTGTGTTAGTACTTCTTCGTTCTTGGTTTTTATGATAGCATTATTTGCAAAAGCTATGAAAATATTTCAAATAAATTGTGAACAACTAAATTTTACATCAAAGAATTAAACAAATTATTTGTCTATTTATTTGGAAATTAAAAAATTAAATCTTAAATATTGCATATTTGAATTATATTTTTTCGTTTAAACTAACAGTAACTAAAAATAAGTAATTAAATCAAGTAATTAGAGTAAAGTGGATGATAGAACTTAGATTAACGAGAAGTCTTAATTTAACGAGATTACGATACTATGAATAAGTAGAGTGTGAAGTGTGAACAGCCGTATGTAACTTTACCTAAGATGTCTGACTGTAATGTCTGACCTAAGACACTACCACTGAAGATTCTCTTTTTCTCCGCAATATATCTAGGTGGCGTAGGATGGATTTGTACTCAGTTTTACAAAAAGTTTTCTGTCCAAATCAAGTGAGATACATTTTTGTTAATTAACTAAACCAAGAGATATCCATTTTCTTAATGATATGAAATGTTTTGTGTAGACATGTGATGAATATTGAGGAAAATTATGATAAAGCTTTCATTATTCTTAAAATTGAAGAAAATTCAAATTAAATATGTAGAAACTATCATCGTGGTTCGAAGAAGTCACAGTAATACTGGATAACTAAAGAAGTTTTCATGTAAAAACAATTGTAGAAACAAATACAAATTAAAAGAGTACGCCCTAAGAAGTTTTCTAAAGAATGCCTTCATCAGATTAGACATACATTGTTTCTAATTCCATTAAATTCCATTTAAACTACAGAAAAAAATGTTAGTCAAATAAAGGTATACATACAATAATTCAATTCATAATCCTTATGGACGAATAAAAATATAAAATTCTCTAAAGTGTATAATTTATTATTGCAATCTCAATTTTCTGTGGTTCGATTTCTTCGATTTTTAAAAATTCCTCCTCCACAAATATTTAAATTAATATATGTATGATAATATTGTTCTACTTAAATGAATACTTTCTTGTATTAAAATAGAATCGAAGTAACGGATTGAAAAGTATTGAGTATGTAATAGAATCTATTAATTTTATCGAAATATACATATGCTACTTTGTGAAGCGGGCTGAAGCCGATAATAAATGATCACGACTACGGAAAATGTATTTTTTTACTCGATAGTAGTTTCCCTTGCGATGCTCGAACGAAAGTGGTTCTCGCTTGAACCACGTCGCATTAATTTTCTGGATACAGCGAAAATATTGATCTACGCAACGCGGGTGAGAGTTACGTTTAATGCTAAAGTACCTGTAAAATGATTACGAAACTGTTCTTGAGAAAAAGTTTCTACGCGCCTGGACATCGATGGAAATAATCAACATGAGTCCCTGTGGCTTCGTTATTCATTACCAACATACAGGAAACAGCGTGTCGACACTGCCGAGTGATCTTTCTCATTCCATAATTAAAAATCCGATCTGTCAGGGAATTATAATTTTCATCCATTTCGTCGATTTGCCCAATTGATTTGCTCCCAATCTTTGGAAGGTGAATTGATTATTATGGTATTTGAAATAGGGCTGGGACTATTCGAATAAAGAATGTCTGGATAATGACCGGATAATTTCCCGAAAAATTCAAATATCCGAATATCAGTTCAATTGATACAGTTAGATCTTTAAGAAGAGCGGTTTATTTTATTAATACCAGCAACCCTATTCCAAATATTTTTAACTATTCGGAAAATGTTCATATCGGATTCATGATTACATGTATTTTTATTCACAGGAACGCAAGTCTTTGTAAAAATTAGTATATTTCTCGAGTCGTCTGGGGCGAAATCCACCTAGACTCGCTCCAGACAGAACTATATTAATTTTTTATATCCGGATATAGTTTTAGTAATCGGAAATTTGGATTTTTTATTTAGGTATCCTGATTTTCGAATACCAGGATTTTCCGGATAGTAAAAGAATCTGGATGAAACTCCTAGCCCTAATCTGAATACGCGATGTGTAATTGTAATCTATCATACGGTAACGGGATACGAAAGTAACAAGTTTTTGCAGACTGTCGCCGCACGGTGTCGCAACGTTTGTAAAAGTAAGTCCACCTGTTGCTCGAAAGTAGCTTAAATCTGCTTTTTTAATATTGCGTGACTCATAACGAACGTAATGGGGCGATTACATTTTTAACACACATATATATATATATATATATATATATATATATATATATATATGTACCAATACCTTTCATGACAACCAAAAAATGTAGATTCTAAAATGACACTTACTTTTAAAATCATGTCCACTAACGAAAAACAGCAATTGAATATAATTTTCAATTCACTATTGATTATAATAATTATTTTACTGTTCATTTTTATTCCAATAATTGAAGTATAGCCACTTAAAGTTTTATTCAATCGATTTGAAATCAATGATCAAGTTTTATTATTTTTCAACGGAGAACGGAATTCCTAATGAACAAGAATTCTTAATGTACTTATCAAAGTTAACGCTGCATTCTATAGCCAAAGATATTTTCCATTAATGGGGTACTTATTGAAGTAAAGTTCTAACATTCAAATATTACCTAAAAATAATTCTTTAAAACCATATTACTTCACTACTCTTTTAAATCGATTAATGCATATTCTGGTCGATTCAAATAATCTGTTTATTGCAAAATTTCGTTCAGTTCAAGACGTTTTCATTCAACCTCGATTGTTTGAATTCCTTCATCGAGAAAGGAAAAGGTATTTATAAACTATAAATGGGTTCATACATCGAAGAACAACATTCTTAAACGTAGCTTACAGTTAGAAGAAATTGTTTAAATTGACTGGAAAATATGTTCATTTTTCAATGCCATAAAAGTGCAGAAATATAAAAATTGATGTACGAAATTATCTGAACAATGTAAATTAAGAGTCCATAAATAAATTTTATTCGTAAAATTTCACAGTTGGACATAGTTTGTCGAATGTATGCCTCCAAACTTCTTGCAAAATTTCACGACATTTCAATCACATAACAGGCTGTTCAATCTTCTTTGTGTAAAGGTTCATGAAAGTATACGACCATAAAGGCTGCGACAAGTAATGTTAGAAACGTGCGACGATGATGAAGCCAGCGTTGGCGATAATGCTGTCGCTCGCCGTGACGCCTAACAACTTCCTTCGCGTATCGTAAATCTATTTTTTAATTAAGTGAGCATCGAGCATGATGCCGGGAATCCGTCAATTACGATCATAGTATACGCGCGTGTCCGCGACAACAGGAGAAAGTTAGCTCAACCACGTCCCTTCGTTTTCCTACTTAGTCTATTTTATGCCTAGAGCAAATATTTGTAACTTGGTAAAACATATTAATTGCAAACTATACTGTTTGTTTTGTTCAGAAAGACTCTCTATAGAAACGGGATACTGACTCGTGCTTCTTATGAATGACAATTTTCTATGAATATTTTTTAAAGGTGTACACTTTGTCTAGGGTACAAGATGTAAATATGTTAGTCTTGTAATGTATGTAGGTCTATAAAAAAGTACTTTTCGAAGAATTTATTTTCACAAATATTATCGATATTTCATATTGTTATAATTTTAAAACCACGGTTCGGTGACATGCCTTCCGCAAGTTATTAAAATTTTAAACGGAAGTTTCAGTAGTTTTTTTAGACGTAACTTTCCTAAGCCTGGAAAGTGTGCTTTCAAGAAAAAGGGCTTAAAGTTTCCGATCACCACTCCTTGCGGCAGCAAGCCGTCTTCCTCAAACTCTCATAACTTTGTCAATTCTTCGTCTTTCGGCCTAACATTTTATCTAGGTTGTCTCAAGAACGTAAGAAATTATAAGAGAATGTGAAAATAATAAAAATCGATATTTTAATGATACCAAAACGTAAAGTCTTTCTTAAGGGGGCATTTCACTGTAAACGCACAAAAAAAGCATATTTTCAATCATTTTTTTCTCAGGAACTATTGTATAAATTGAATGAATATTTTTTCCCCTTAAAGGTATGATTAAGGAAAGTAAATAAAAAAAATTGTTTGTTGGTAACAAATATTTCGTCATTTAATCTCTCCTGGTAATCTGAAACAGAACATTGAAAAAGTTTATTAAACTATGTCGTCACAGCTATGGTCAGAACCTCCACTTATTTATTTCATAGAAAATAAACAAAATGGCTGCGTTTCTTGTGAAAGAGAGAAAAAAAACACTTTTTTTGTACCGTAAATCAGGTGAAATTGAAAGTAAAAATCAAAATATCAACTACTCGGAGGTTCCGACGATAGGTGTGACGACATAGTTTAATAAACTTTTTCGATTTTCTGTTTCAGATTACCAGGAGAGCCAAAATCACCTGCGCCAGCGGATAACTTTTCTTTTGCATACATGCTTATTATTTTGTAAATAAATGACGAAATATTTTTTACCAAAAAAAAATTTTTTATTTACTTTCCTTAATCATACCTTTAAGAGGGAAAAACATTCATTCAATTTTATGCAATAGTTCCTGAGAAAAAAATGATTGAAAATATGCTTTAATTTGTATAACGCCAAGTAATACACACTATATATCAACATTTTCTATGTCTATTATCGTTTACTTATTACTGTGTACTAATGTTAGTTTGAGGCTATAAAACTACCACTAGGCAGTTTGTTTAGAATAGGTATTAGTTCCTCTTGGAAGTAATTATTATCGCACTTTCTAGCGGAACTAATGCTTCTACTTGTTGAAGTAGATAAAATATTTATTACTACATTTATATTTTTCTTCTTAAATTTGATTTTGGATTAAGATAACCGCGTGTTATTACTATGAATACATTTCACTCAAATTATGTATATCTAATCTATTAATATTTTCAAACGCTGTAGATGTGATAATATTAGTAGTCGTTAACAATGTTTTAGTCTTTTAACAGAACAAAAATATGAGCAAAATTCGTAAACCACGTGCCAGCCTGTGGTAGAACCTGTGGATGATTATAAGAAAAAAGTGAAACAGTATTAACGTCTAATAATATTGTCACACTTACAGTGTTTGAAAACATTATTAAAGATGCTAATAATTCAACTGAAACTATTCTTACTACTGACACATGGTTTCCCATCCTAAGAACAATTTTATTTCAGAAGAGTTCCCCTCAAAAGTGATGTTTAAGAATAATACAAAATATTGTATCTGTTTCGACAAATAAAAGTTTTAATTGCTCTGGATAGTCGAATAATAATTCCGATAATTGTCTCTACGAAATATAACAGAACAAAGAAAAATTGGATTAATTCTTGTTCCCCACGCTAGAGTGAGTAATTGTTTAAAGACAACTGCCAACGACTGCTCGCACTTCCGTCACACGTGGAAGTGCTCGATATCGTTTTCCGTATCCATTGTTTCGAACAAAAAATTGGGTTATAGGGGGTTAATTACGCGCCCACTGGAAGTCGACAAAAAGGCGGTGTTCCGCAATTAATTGTCGAGCAACTCGATATCCAGAAGCGGCGCGTAAGTTCCATTCTCTTCCCGGGATAACGACCTGGCGATTTTCACCGGCGTGGTTACGTGCGTTACCCAAAAACTTTCCTCTCGCGAGGCACTTTTGATCGCGTAATGGATGGCGAGTGGGCGTCCACCTGCATTAAACGAGCCGAGTTTTGTAACATTGCTCCGGTGAAAGATGGAAAGTATCGGGAGATGCGTAATCGGTGATCGATAAATTTTGTTCCGATATTAAACTGTTAATTGCACGTTTGCCCCGATCGCGATAAAGCATCGAATAAATACTATCGAAGCTCCGCTGTTAGCCGATCGCATGAGCCTTCCTGCGAACGATAAAAATCATATCCTAATTCGAAGTTTTTGAGGTGCCTTCTCTTCACAATTTTCCTCATAGAATTTGCGTTTATCTGTTGGCTTCGATAAATCTGGACCTTGTTTGAACTAATCACACGATCAAGTTCAATTGGTAGTGTTTTGGGAGCTAAGGAACTTCTTGAATAGAATTTAAGTTCTGTCAGAATCTTTAGAAAAGGTTATCTCACTATTTGTTAAAATTTAGAGTTAGGTATACAATAATAGGCACACTAATAATAAGTAAGGTCTTCCTCCAAAAAGGTCTTCAGCATTATGTTTTTTTAGTAAAATACATGTGGTATGAAATATATCCAATTCATTTAGTTTACATGAAAGTACTCATAAATACAATTAAACACGAAAGATGTCTTTTAAGTGTTCATCAGGAATTGGTATTAAAAAATAAAATTCTAAAGCGTGTTTTAGAAAACCCTTTACAATTCAGATCCTAATTTTAATTGAACAAATAACATATGAAAAACTGATCTTGTATCGGTTATAGGAAATGTTGCATCTAAATGAGAATTTCTTCCATTTCTGGGCCTCTTTTCGGCTTCTTCCTCTTAGGAGATACGATTTCAAATTTCTTCCTCGTCGCGAAGGATCGAGAGCAGGTGATTGCGTAAGAGGACGGGAGCCTCGATCTGAATTATGTCCGGTGCGGTTATGCGTCGCGAGGTGGGAGCGTTGGAATCGGAGGCGAGCGCGCGCCGCTCCTTCGGAAGTGAAAGAAAGAGAAACGTCGAAGAAGACTGGTCGCAACGATCATTGCACGGTAAATTGCAGGCTCCTCCTCGTCGGGTGAACGGATCCTGAGAGCGAATCGAAACAGCTATAATGCACGGACATGTTACGCGTGTTAAGGTTCCGGGGGATGCGGTAGTAATCAAACTTGGTAGCCCGTGGGAAAAAGGCTTAAGGGGGAATTTCCAGCAGGAAGCCGATACTTTAGGTAGAACTAGCAAAAACTGATACGTGTTATATAAACAATGCGTCCAGTAAATAATAGCTGAACAAGCGTGGTTGAAAGTTTCATCTAACCCCTTTGTGCGGATGGTATCGTCTTCGATACAGATCAGTTTCAGATGATTCGCATTGTTAGCATGAACCGTGAGGTTGGTAATTCTTTCTTCTTGATTGACTTGACGAGCGGGAGAATTTTTGTTGTATTCTTCGGTCGAAAGAAGATGAATAGAATTTACGAAGAATATACTTCTAATTAGATTCTATTGTTATTATATCAGTTCATCTTTTAAGATTGTTCTTTAAGCTTGGTGATGCCACTTATTACCATTTCGGTGCAATTTTTCAATACACTGAAGCAATCATGATCAAACAATTTAAATTAAATTTGAAAATAATAATTTTTGCAATTTTATTATATTTTTGATCGAACGGATTACTGTACATTAAAACAAGAATAATGAAAGTATCGTGATGCTGACTTGAAGGGGTTAAAAGCTTGTGTTTTACATAGGAATAAACCCACTTCAACATATTTTTCCTTGTCAATTAAATTTAATTATTTAATTAATCAAATATTTCTTTTACTTCAAGTAGCTACTTATCTAAGGGGTGGTTAGGAATCCTACCAATTTTTTCTTCTTGAAGAATGGTTTTTAGTAAGTTTTTAAACAAATTATTTAATTGAAATTGATTCGGCATATAAATAATAAATAATGTTTATTAAATATTTATACATATATATTAGATTTTTTATGGAAACTTGAAAAGTCCGGAAACAGTTACTCACCACCTTTATCTTTCAGCTTGATGTTAAAATTCAGTCCTGAAGAAAGGGGACATTTGTTGGATCGAATTTTAAGTATGTCGATAGTTTTCCAGCTGGACCCCTCAACCAAAAATGAGGCAAGCAAAAGCGGAGCCCAATTAAAACGAGACCGGATAAGAGGCAGACCTTTCATATTCGAAACTTACATAAGTTCGATTATATCCATAATTGTAATACGACATTACAGGAGAAAGGCACAGTTTTATGTTCAAGGCGAATCAGTCACGAATTACTTGTCTTTGCTAAAAAATTTTGTTTTCTTTTGTACATTCTTTTATTATATCTTTAATTCTTCTCTCGTACTAATGATTTGTTTCATGCGAATATTCCAACCTATTTAAATTTTAACATCACAACCCTTTTCTTTTTTTATATTAATCATCTAGGACTAGTCTTATTTTTATACAAATTTAATTAAAGAATATATGCCTTCAGATTCGTAACAAAACTTTGTATAATTATTCTTTATGGTAGCATGTTTGTATTTTATATATAAAACATCTACAATACATTGGCAATTAATAATAGGAAAATCCATTACTGGCTTTGCGTTTTTATTTATTTCTTTACACACGGGGTCTGTAAATATATCAACATTCCTTGAAATATTTGGGAGAATAAAAAACAAATAGATAAATGTTTCACACATGCACGCATTTATTCTGAATTTTATTTCTAGAATAAAATACATTCGATATATTAATTATACGATTTTAATTTTAAAACCTAAATAGCCACAGATGAATCTAAAGTGTCCCTGAAATCATTGCGGGGATGAAAAGTGTTTCGTGACCTGAAATATTTGACTGTCGCTGCATGTAGTCTCGAATCATTCAGTAATTAAAAAGCAGCCAGCATTCGAGACTTCAATTTAATATTTTCAGAACATGTTCTTAAAAACTTACGTCATGTATGCACTTTACGTAGTCTATCGAATGATTTTATATGGCCGTGGCCTGATTTGAATAGAACAGGAAACTCTGTTACATCTACCACGAGTAAGGCTGGGTCACTGGATACCTACCAACTTCAGAACGACATCGCATGCAATTACGAAATTACTTATCTTGGCAATGCATAGACGATCGTCTTTGGAATAGATCTCCGGTGAAAGAAACAGTATTCTGTAACGCTTTGAAAAAGAAAGTACTTGTGTCTTATTTTATAACTATTATATAATTATTCGTTTACACCTTTTTCATAGTGAATATTCCATGCGATATTCTACGTGTTATGTCACGTGTATGTGAATCGATTATAAAAAGATTACATTTGATTGTTCAAAGTGTAATTTTAAAAACATTTTCTTGTCGTGTGTGTAAATGTATATTTTTAAATATGGATAATAAATATAAACGAGGAAACAACAAAAATTTGCCTTTAAATACCCATAATTTTAAGGGAAATAACACAAGCATTGTTTTAATGAATTTCAAATTAAATTTGTACATATGATGTGCCGTTTAATTATTTTGGCCGAGTCATCAGTGGAGATGATTTTGTTTGAATTATCTGGAGAATATTGCACCTATACCAGTTTTGTTGTTCCTAAAAAACATCACAGTTTCTAGAACTGCGCTCTGCTTAAATAAAGCTATATAATTGCTTTGATCAGTGACAATATTTAAATCGTAAATCTTTGTTTTATACCTGTCTTCAAATGTCTAACACCTTTGGAGCCTTCCACGTTAAATGTTATTCCTTCGAAATTTTGGTACAAAAAATATCGCAGATATTGAAACAAAAGTCTAAGGTTAAACGTAGGTTCTAATTGTATTTCATTTTTATACAAATGTACAATAAATTATAAACTAAAATTTAATCAAATAATACATTACAGCACAAAGTGTTGAAGACCCACTGAGCACTCTTAAAAAACTTATAGTCTAACTTTACATACCGTTTCATATTTAATCTACATATATCTATTTGACCGCTACCATGGTAACTGCCTACGTAAGTACAGCCATGATCTGTAAAATCGAGTTCGGTTGCACTGCGAATATACAATGTAATACCCCAGAGAAACTAAACGACGTTGTCCAGTACGTTAAAACCGTGCACCAATATTAGAGAAAGTTTCATACCTACTATGCGATAGAATCTAAATAATTTTTCTCACCGCGGCAATCCTACAATCGACTATGAAATATTAAATATAAAAATTAATCATTGAAAGCATATATAATAAAACGAAGTTTAAAATTTTTATATAACGAACTTTGGCGTTGCTCATTTTCAATATTGCTGCTTAATAGTGACAGAAAATGTAACGGAAAAACGATTTTTTGTCAGTTTTTAAAGGTGAAAGCCCCCTTAACGTCGAATAGCTTCGCCGTAGCGTGGTAGCACAATCGGACCGCTTTAATGCTGGTGGACGAGTAGGATTTTCCGGGGAGTGGGCCAGCAGCCACGGCGAAAGTGACGGTATATATGCCAGTGATTGGTGCGATGTAGCTTCAGTGTGCACCTACGAACGATACCATGAGCACTCCGCAGGTGAGCTCCCGGTTCTTCACGCAGGGACACGAACACACCACTGCACTATTTGCGAACAGATCAAGGGACAGGGTTTACGTAAGGCGTGCAGAGAAAGTTTGCTAACCGCGCACGGTTACGTCGGTCGGGGATTATTTTTTCCCCTCGTGGGTAGATCGTTTTGCTCGTTTTGTTCTATTATTTGGTACCGTCCACTCCCTTACTAATATCTCACGTAACCACGCGTAGAGTATTAAACCCACAGCTATAAATCAGATTGGGTGTTTCGTTTAATTCGCGGCCCGTGACTCGGATCGAGTAAATAAAGTATGCTTCAGAACAGACATAACTGGAAATTTTATCGTGTCAAGTCTACCGTCGTTGTATCTTCTATTTCCGAATAGTCATAGTTGCAATTTATCTTAATCGTTAGTCAAATTTTTCTCGAACAACATTAGTTCAGGAACGACCATATCGCTGAACTTCGAAATTGTTAGTTCGCTTTTGAATCAATTTCGCAGGGTTATCATGTGTTCATTAATTTTCATAGTTTTCCTTTCACCGTGAGTACTTTCTCTCATCAATTCGCATTAGTTGCGTGACCGTAAACGAACACGTTCGATGTGCAGAGACATGCGTGACAAAACGACCAAACACTAATACAACACTTCCGTACGACACTCGTACAGTTAATAACATTTGTACCCCCAGAAACTAATGATACTCGCCCTGGTGGCGACGGCGTCCCTCGCCAGCGATGCGAAGGATTCGACCGCCAAGGATTCGACTACGAAGGTGGAGACCAAGGTGGAGACCAAGGAAAAGAGCAAACGGGGGTTGGAGTTGAGCCTCGGTAGTGGAGATTTCGGTGGTCACGGATTGAGCTTTGGAGGAGGAGGCGGATATGGTGGCGGATACGGGGGTGGCTTGAGCCTCGGTGGAGGCTTTGGCGGTGGCGGCTTCGGTGGCGGCGGCGGCGGCGGCGGCGGTGGCGGAGGTGGCGACGGAGGTCGCATAACTGGCATCACGATCCATCGAGAGAACCAAGTTCGCGTGCCAGCACCATACCCTGTCGAGAGGACGGTGCCTGTACCAGTCTCGGTTCCTGTTCACATTCCCGTCGAGCGGCCAGTTCCTGTGCCCGTACCGAAACCTTACCCAGTTCCAGTGGAGAAACAGATCCCCGTACCAGTGGAGAAATCGGTCCCCGTGCCGTACAATGTGCACGTCAAAGTGCCCGTGAAGGTCCCTTACCCGGTCAGTGTGCCGGTGAAGGTACCGGTAGCGGTCGAAAAGGAGGTTCCCTACCCAGTCAAGGTCCCTGTATACGTTAAGGAATCCTATCCAGTACTGGTCAGCAGCGGTGGCGGATTCGGCGGCGGTGGATACGGAGGCGGATACGGAGGTGGATACGGAGGCGGACACGGAGGTGGATACGGAGGTGGATACGGAGGTGGATACGGAGGTGGATACGGAGGCGGACACGAGCTGTCGTTCGGTCTGCATTGATTAGGACGAATTTGGTCGACGCGGATACTTCGTCCACACTCATGTATTTGTATATAATGATTATATTTTTTTATGGAAAATAAATATTAAATTATTAAACGGTGTTTTCTATGTATCGTGTGTTGGTAATTGTTGACTGGAGTGATCCTTGACCTAATCGAAAAAGCTGGCGCGTTATTGTTTATACGTACTTAAGTGTATAAATATCGAATCGAATAGGCGAAAATAAAGTCAGAATAATAGAAAATACGTCAACTACCACATAAACATTGCGATCGATGTAATATAGTGTTCGACAAGATTTTGTATACTAAAGTTGTGATAATTGTATCTGTACGAGACAGAATCGATGAGCTCGAGAGTCTAGGCTGGTTTGATCTTGTAAACGTAAACATCAAGTACTATAAAATGTCTAAAATGTATCGAATGAAAAGCATAATAAAGTTTATGATAATCTAGACTAAAAGATAGAGCATAGTCTGTACTATACCCCTAAACCAATTATTGTTTTTACTGTAGAATTATTAGTATAGTTAAAGCATTTTAACTTCAGGGTTTTCGTAACACCGAACAGTGGAAACTCAAAAAAATACAACATACTTTCATAGCCAATGCAATAAGAACTCTACAATAATCCAGAAACCCTTTATAAACACATGTCCAATTGCAAGCGATAGCTACAAAGAGAGGAAGAAAGTAAAATCGCGACGGAATGCAGGTTTCAAATTTAATTATAATGCTTCCTTTGGAGCGTTTGTACTTGTTAGGTGTCGTCGTATCATAATGAAGAATGATTGGCATTTCTCTCAAACGTTGCTATACTTCCTCTCGGCCTCTTTCATTTCCTGACAATGAGCTCCCGCTCCGCGCTATGTTTTATTAATTATTGGAAATTCCTATGCAGCCCGGGTTTTGTCGCGAAAACAAAATATTGTTTGCTATAATTCGAATCTTTTAAACATTTTGACGGACGTTACAAAATCATTACGAGTAGAAGTAATGAGATTCAGACCAACGCGTAATTTTGCGAGCAAAACCAATTTTTTATCGCAACTGATACAATCGCATCTCATTAAACGTACCATTTAATTCTGTCATGGGTGTGGTTAAACTGATGATATCCAGCCGTCAATTATTATTATAGGTACACATCGCATCAACGGCATCATAAAATAATGTCTGTTGGTGTAATTTCCGTACAATGCATCGTGCTACGCGAGTCGGCCATGCAGTGATTATTTACGATTTGGCGGCTGTAAAATAGACAAGTATTAATTGGGAAGCATTGTAAGCAGATTGCTTTGGTAATTGGGGATACGATATTTATTTATTTAACGAATTGTATTCTTTAGTTGATACAATTAAAAACCATGGTAAGCTCGAGGACGTTTCTTTGGTTTGTATTATTTGAAGCGCGAAGCTGGATTTTAACCATTTGCGATCGGCATATTTTTCTATTGGTACTATCAATCAATCGAAGAAAATTTAATTAGAAAGAAATGGTAAAGAGTAATGAATATTTATAATACCTTTCGGTCATATAATAACACTTGTACCTTGAGAAAAGGCCATGCCGATAGTGCCACAATGGCGACATCAATTTTAAACGTAAATGGTGAAATCAATGAAAACAATTTAGTTCGAATTTTATTTTATTCTTGAGAATAAAAATTTATCTAAATAGTTTTTAGATTTTTTCATGTTGTTTCAATGGTTTAGGTATTATCCAGAAGAGCATAGTAAAAATCAAACACCAATATGAAAATCTTATTGTCATTGAAGAGAGCCATATGACATAAAGTCGACACATTTCCATATACGTACTTATACTTAAATTATTGTTATTTTCGGACCAAATTTTTTCTATATATTATTTCCACACATCACAAATGTATTATTGAAATACTAAATGAAAAATATATGTACTCGGTACAAGAGGTACTATTTAAATTATTATATGTTTCGACTTTTGGTTTAGGATATCTTCAAGACAAGAACAATAGAATGTAAAAACAATCGTATAAACATTAGACTGGAATGGAGTCACATTGGAGAAACGTTATTTTGTTAATAAACCATATGTACTCTTCAAATTTTATTTCAAGTGGTTTATACATACAGTGGGTGTATAATGTATTCGTACACCGATCAATTTCCTAAAAAACTTTTATGTGAAATTGTAGTTTATTAACTTCATTTTTTATAATCAATGATATTTTACATATTTTCGGAAGTTTCTAAGATAGATATAGTCCAAACAACATTTACTAGTTGATATAATTTGTGAAATTAACAAAAAAATGCGAAAAGTGGGTAAAAGTATAGAAGCAATAAGTATTTGTACGATTCTTATGACGAACCATTTACAGTAGAGTTTGTAACGTAAACACATTAGTTTATTGCTCCGTACGAATTAAAAAACATCAAATTTCCAGGAAAGTAATTTTAAACAGTTGTCCGAATACTTATTCCTTCAACATTTCTATCGATTAATTGTTTTTTTCTTGTTAATTTCGCAACTTACATAAATAGCTATTTTTTTTTTGTAATCTATTTATTCCAGAGATTTCCGAGAATATGTAGAATGTCATTGTTTATAAAAAATAAGTTAATAAAGTACAATTTTACACAGTTTTTTTGGAAATTGATCGGTGTACGAATACTTTCTACACACACTGTATGTTAGTTTTCGATAATTTGACTTTATTGTTGCCCGTTTTGAGTCTAATTTTTGTCTGAATATGTCTAAATTATATTTTTGTATACCCAAACCAAACGTCGAATCGTATATTATTCTGAACGATAATACTTGCATTTTTAAATTTGTCCTTTAATTCACTATTTATTTACTATTGAAATTTTATTGTAATTATTTAATCTTATCATAATTATTTAGATTTAATTACTGTGTCAAGATTTTGTCTCTCTAATTCATGCCACAAGATGAATCATCGAGTTAGATATTGCTTAAAACATGTACAATTGTATTCGAATTTGGAGCATTCGCGAGACTCTTTAGGTAGTGTAGTCGAGTAGTTCTGTCTCGCGATGCTCGCTTTTACTTTCTTTGACGCGCCTCGAGCATCTCACTCGAAGACGAAATAAAGGAAAAATTCTGGAGACGTTTTTTGCAGCAGACAAGACACGCAATCGTGTCGCGGGACGTCGCGACGTCTCGTCACTTTAGCGAGAATCTGACGCTTTAAACGGCGCGATTTGCTCTTACGGTTCGTTACCCGCGAGTACTCGCGTCTGTGCGCGAAAGACCGATTTCTCGATACACGGCTAACCAGAGGTTGGTATTACGTGAACAGAGAAACCGTAGCTTGATGCAAAACTGAGGAGTAAAATTATGCTTCACGTGTTCCGGAAACAGGGTAAAGGTCAAGCCAGTTTTCATCAACGTGCAGAGACTCGTATTAATATTCGGACACTGTGGTACTTTATTAATTGTTGTAATGTACATTTGATCACAACCAAGTACGAATATATTTTGATGACTATGAATATGTTAGAACGTATATTGTATTTAATAAAAATGCAACTTTTATTTATTTAACATATTACATGAAATTATGTATTTTTGCCTTTCTGTCTCGTATTACCTATAAATTATGAACGATCAGGTCGACTACGGAACAGTAACAGATATTACGAGGTAAGCTTACAGCTTGCTGACCATCATATTTGGCCACAGTCTCAACCGTTGACCAAGGTGATAAGTTATAATTAAGAAACGTAAAAATCTATTGAATGACTGAATATTAATGCGATACAGTAATAATAGATTATCCAGTAAATTTTTTGTTACATTACAAATTCGATATGTAAAATAAATAAAATTTGTATTTACATTAAACAAAATATACGTTCTAATATACATATCATACGACACAAAATATTCCAACGAGTTGCAATAAATTATGGTCAGGTGTACATTGCAATAATGAATAAAGCACTGCAGTGTCCGAATATGAATACGAGTTTATTAATACTGGCTCTTCAATATATATGGAAGGGATTTCATTTGTAAAGTTTGTAGAATATAATGTATGTTATAGAATGTGAGCATAACGTATGAAAACAAAAATAAAATATTTCACTTATAAGCTTCCAATAGTTCTTATTTCAAACTGATGTGTTTACGTCGTATGTGTTTACTTCGCCTATACCTTACATTTAATTACTTCTGTTACTCATAACGAACGTTTGCAAATTTGGAAATTCAAAAAATGTTGAAACACTGACTGGTAATAGGGTGATTTGTAACATTCAGTAATTTTGTTTTAGTAGCATGATTCGGTTTGAGAGGATGGAATCACACTTGCATACTAGAATATATCGATTTAAAGATTTTGTGAATATTCAACTTTATAACCATTCCTTGTGAGTTGAAATGAAAACTATAAAAAGTATTTTATCACATTATTTGCAATTTGAATTCTTCAATTCTTCAAATCGTAAACATGTAATCCTATGAGTGTTATTTTAAATTTACATTAATTTTCAAAACGTTATATATTCTCTTTTGAATCTTGCTCGGTGTACATTCAAATCTATCCACAGTTACAAAAGTGATCAACATTGATATCTTCTAATTTTATAAAAGAGGAAGTAGGAAATGGTTACTTGTAAATACTCAATAATCTAGAGACGCGGTAGCGTCTCGGCGCCAAGTACATGAAAAATTATCCGTCACCGCGTATATACTGGCGTTGGAGTTACCACGTATCTTTTACAGGAGAGATTCTCCATTCCAACCTAACCTGAAACTTCTTTCATGAATATCTCAACACGCCTGCAATATTTTCTAAATTTAAAGGCATTTTTCTCATGTAAACCGCATATAAGCTTTCGAATAAAACCAAAATCAATAAAATCGGTCCACGTACAACTGAGATATCGTAATATCATGTCATGAATCTGTCAGAAACGGTATTTTTCGTATGATTTTCCCGTCGTCAACCCTTAGCCAATAGGAGCTAAGCAAAAGCCGAGTGTCGTTCGTCGATTCTCAGAATCATTCGGTTCGGCATGGCTCGTCGGCCATCGAGCGTCGACAGTCGAAACAGATGTCATCATTCATAACCTACCAAGTGTCAAAAGATTTTACACTATTGCATTATTAATTATATTTATATCAGCAAAATGTTTTCAATTTAGACTTTTTATGTAGGGTTTAATAACAAATTGCAGCCAGTGTTGTAAAATGTAGATCAATTTTGATTACAAGATAAGTTGTCAAAATCTGAATTGCCAGATACCTTTATTCATACAGAAAACTGTTTTTAATATAGATCCATACCACCAAAGTGTTTTGAATTTAAACTTTATATGCAGAGCTTATACAAATGAAGGGAACTACAGGTTTGGAGGTTATTCGTTAACAAATTGCAGCAACTATTGTAAAATGTTTCTCCATTTTCATTACAAGGTAAGTGGTCAAAATCTGAATTGTCAGGTTCCTTCATTCATACAGAATAGATTCATACCACTAAAGTGTTTTTAATTTAGACCTTTTATGTAGAGCTTATACAACTGGAGTCATTTTCTCATTTCATCATTAACATTAAAATTTCTTGGAGGAAGAAAAAAAATTGCAGGTATATATAATTATTTATATATTGAACGAATACGTGTTTATAATTAATAAATTATATGAAATATACATATATATATATATTCGCTTTTGTTATCTCCTCTCCCTTTATTTTACTCTATTCAATTAAAAAAACAAATAATAATTTAGACTTCTTATGTAGCGTTTACAGAAATATCTATTTTATTTTTTAAATTTAAAATAGATTCTATATAATATAATAAATGATTTGTAAAAAGAAGTGAGATCCGATAAAAAAACTTCAAAAAAGTAAAAAAATTACGCCAAGTACATGAAAAAGTGGAGGACTCAAGGAGTTATCATTGAAAAATAGAAGATCCCCATAAAAAACTACAAGAAAGTAGAAAAATATGTGAAATCGAAATAAGCTGCCAGCTCATGGAGGTGCTTTCCAGCACAGTGTAATGGCGACACTGCGTAACACAATGTAAAATTCGGTGGTTTCCAACTATGCGCAGCTAAAATGCTGTGTTCAACAGTGCAGACGTTCAGATCCTAATGACAATTCATGTAAAGTGACTGCTCCGCACTTTGGCAGTGAAATAAAGAAGTTAAATAATGTATCATCCACGAACTGAGACTGTTTAGAAATTTGCCTAGATTTCCGCGGTCTGGAAGTCAACTGCTTGGCGTGGCCAAGCAAGGTCAAGGTGTCGATGAATAAGAATTATTTTAAAACGCAAAATAATGAAAGTGTACTTATATTTTCAGAGTTTTAAACTAACAAATTATCTGAAAGCTTGCGAGAGTAAAGGTATTGGCATCGATGAATGACCTTAGAAATATTTTAAAATCGCGGAGATTTAGGCAAATTTCTAAACAGTCTCAGTTCGTGGATGATACATTATTTAACTTCTTTATTTCACTGCCAAAGTGCGGAGCAGTCACTTTACATGAATTGTCATTAGGATCTGAACGTCCGCACTGTTGAACACAGCATTTTAGCTGCGCATAGTTGGAAACCACCGAATTTTACATTGTGTTACGCAGTGTCGCCATTGCACTGTGCTGGAAAGCACCCCCATGTGCTGGCAGCTCATTTCGATTTCACATATTTTTCTACTTTCTTGTAGTTTTTTATGGGGATCTTCTATTTTTCAATGATAACTCCTTGAGTCCTCCACTTTTTCATGTACTTGGCGTAATTTTTTTACTTTTTTGAAGTTTTTTATAATTACACACAGATTTGAAAATTCACCGAAAAAGATCTAAAAGATGATTAAATTCATTTTGAAAATGTATATAGTCAAAATGAAATCAATGAGAATTGGTTAAGAACTTAAAGATTAAGTAATATTTATTATTTATTAGTTTCCTTACATGCAAAATTACTTGGTTATTACAGATTTTTCGATAATAATTTCTTCGCCGTTGTATACATATAATAACGAGATGCATTTTATTTTGAGACGTTTTTTCGATATTTCTCACCGTTTTGGAGCTACATATTTCAGGAAAAAGAGAATTCTACATATTTCAAGACGTGTATGTAGATGTATTACGAAAATAGACGAGAAGTGTCAGCTTAACCGAAGCCTGCGTATCAATGCAGACGAATATAAAACGAGATGCAGATTGGCGTTTATTTTTAGTCAGGTCTTCATATTGCATTTTCTATTCCATTTCGGTGCATTTCAATTTCAGTTTTAGGTCTCCGTTAAATTTAAGATAGGTACTTCGGTTGAGATTGACACCATTAAGCACCGAAAAATATTGATCAGGTGAGTTAATATTGAAACTCTACGTAGCCTGCGATTGGCTGCTACGAATATAGTAAATAGTCCGTATTATCGCCAACATTGATTTGTGGAGTTATATTTATCGTTGGAGATTTGGAGTGACATTTTTAAATGCGCCCTTAAATTATTCAATTTTACTATTTTACTAGTAGATCTTCTTGAAAGTTCTTTCTGAAGAAGGAATGGTTTTTCACAAAACTGTTTTAAAGTAAAGTTGTGACGTTCGCATATCGTCCGTCCAAACCTCGAATATATTTTTTCTTCATAATAAACCGACAACAGATTAGGTCACGCTACACCTTAGACTGGGAAGCGTTTAGTAAGTAAGAGAGAACCTAAGCGATAACAGATCCGGGCGTGAAGCGACCGATCTACTTCTTGCCACATCATGTGCCCCTTATACGACCACGGTACGGCCGCGGCTTATTCACTATCGTAAAACGCGGATTCGGTTGCTTTATCGCGAAGCACGAGAGTACAACAGTTCTCCTAGATGTTAAGTCACAGCTACAGGTCCCGTACAATTCTCGGTACTCGTTACCACCCATCGGTGGGTGGCCAAATCTAATAAGACCCTGCACCTTTTCACCGAATTTAAGCGTACAGTGGCTATCGTTGATGTCAGCCACCCAACTCCGATAAGGCGAAGCCTAAACATCTAGGAATGATTTCGGGCAAGATGTTATTGCTAACGCCATGGGAAGATATCAACCACCACCCATGGAATTTTTAATAATCACGTGGTATGATTTTTTCCTCCTACCTTCGGACCAAAGGTCCCAAATTAGGGGTGTAAGTACGCCCGCAATTCAGGAGCTCGGGCCAGTTGTCCGAAATCATTAAGAACCGAAGTATCATAGTAGTTGTTCGGAATCGTCAAGGAATTAAAGTCGTAGTTGTCGTTCGGAATCGCCAAGGAATCAAAGTCATAGTTCAGATTCGTCGGAATATCATAGTTGTCAGTCGTCAAGAGTTGTTAAAGAGTTAGTTGTCGAGTTTTTGCGAATTTAAGGTATTGCGAGCTTTTATTCAGAAATTTGTAATTAATTATATTTGCCATAATAAAAAGACCGTGCGCGAGTCTTAATAATAAACAGTAACGTAATTTAACAAATACCTAACTCTAATTATTTTCCAAAAATCATTCAACGCGTTCGCAAAGAAAAAAAAACAAATTATAGTTAAATCATCTATCTTTTCGATTCATGATCGAGGCGTCGAAGCCGGTCATTTAGAAATCCTAAAGATAGAAACATTGCTCGGCCGTGGGTTTCTTTTCCGTCATCTTACTCAGGTCCAAAGTCATTTTCGTGCTTGCTGTAAGGGTCGATCGAGGCGTCGAAGCCGGTTTTCCCGAACGGTAGCCACGGATTTGATTAACGTGACTCCTTTCCGATCCAAGGCAGAGCGGATATTCCAATCAGGGTCGAGGCGTCGAAGCCGGCTTTGAAAAGAATAGACGCAAAACCAGCAGTCGTAAAGGGTTGGATGGACTTGCTAATGATTGACGGGACATGAGATTCATGGACGATTAGAATTTATATAAATTCCATTTTCTCCCTCTCAGTAGATGAAAGACATTAAAACTTCGCGAAAGTATTGTGCCGGTAGACGCGAACAAATTCGGCGACTGTTGCACGATTACGAGCTCCCTGTGCAATCCGAACCTGTGCTGTCCGCATCCGCACCAGCCTTAGCATCAGCATCAGCATCAGCATCAGCACCACCATCGGCTCCAACACCTTCACCTTGGAGGCTCGTCCCGGTAACCGTACCCCGAGCACGCGAGCCTGTGCGGACCATCAATGATACAAAAGGTGCTTGACCTCAACAAGTAGTAAGTCCGAAGATTTAAAATTTCTAATAAATAGTAATCGCGAGGATAGACTCAATCAGAATTAGGATCCCGTCCAGACGCGAGTCGTTTAAGAGAGGCGTGGGGCAAAAAGCAAGCATCATTTGATCGAACCGGGCGACAGATTTTCAAAATCTGAAATCCGGGACGTGACAAAGTAGCACTGCTTCGTGAACTTTATGTATTATTTTCATGATTATTTTTTCTCTTTTAAAACAATTTATATTCTATATTAAGAAAAATAATTCTTTGCAAAAGTTCTATTGTACTCTGCTGATAATCTTATTTCTGTTAAGGAGTCTGTCTGGTGTTACGACTGATACATTAAGAATACTTTAGGAATTTCGTTGAAATCTAAAAAATACAGAACAATTCTAATATTTCTTCTACTAAAAAAACTATTCAGAAAAAGAATAAATATATTTTTTTATGAATTTTATAGAACTTATGTATTGATTTATATGAACGGAAAATAGCTCTTGTTGATGTCTTAACTTAATTGTCAAGATATATTAAAAACGGTTTCTCTGAAATGAAAAGTGATTATGTTGCGAAGTAAAATAAACCGTTTAAGTGAAAAAATAAAGAAAGTGGCGCTCGTTCAAACTCAAGTATCCAAGTATTTACTTTTTGTTGAACGTATTACCATAAAATAAATATGAAATTTTCATACGATTTGGCAATAAAAGCGTGATTCAAAACATTTTTGATTTTTTGAGGACCTGGTAATGAAGCACTTGCACGACCGAATCCGCGAAAACATTTTCCTTTGTTAATACTGTCACAGTATTGAAAAAACATCAAAACAGTTTTTGGCTCGACACCTCGGACCGTGGGACATGCGCGGCGACGTTTCAACCTTTATGCATGGGGGTGGACCACCCCTAACTTTGGGCCATCCCTGTTCAGCTCCAGGGGCAGCTTTTGAAACGGGGACTTTTTGGGATTGCTCCTTGACGTCGGAAGAACGAACCTGGTGAATTTCATCACAAGACTGCCGATGTTTATGCACGATAAATATGTATCATGCATATGCAAAATATGCATGAAAAATATGCAAAGTATAGACGAAAAATATGCAAAATATGTACGAAAAATTTGAATAAAATGTAGTATAATAAGTAATATATTAGTATGTTATAGAATATTCGCTATGTACACATATATAAAATACTTTTCACAATTATTCTGGTATATTATAATTCGTGTGACAATAAATTATGAGCATTTTTTCCAAGTTTAATGGTGTTAGTTGGTGGCGTTTGTCTGTCAAAATGAATTTATACGCGGAGAACGATCGTTGTACGTCACACGAAGTAATCGGTGCGTATTTAAATTTAGAACAACATTGTTCCGGCACACTTATTGGTCCTTGAATGCCCACGTTATTTAAAATATTAGAAATTTTCGATAATGTAGAAAATCCTACTGTAGAAAATCCTTCTTTTACATTTTTTTCTAATCTTTTCACCGCAATCACCAGGAATACTTTTTAGATGTATTATACTATTCATATGTTTCACATGAATTACCAGTTTCTTCGATTTTCCTCTTATGTGTGCCAGTATTTATGTGTTGGTTTAAATGCGATTTCCTTTCACACTTCACATTTTTATTCCAAATTTTGCAATGAATGCTTCTGTCGTCGTTATCATTATTGTCGTTATCATTAATAACAAAATTGGAATCGTTTTTTATCCAATTTAACATTAATGCTTTTCTACCTCTTTTAACTTTTGAGAGAGAGAGCATTTTTAGAGAAGTAAAAGACACTTAAATATATTCACTTCTTCACAGAGATCACATTAACTGCGATAAGTGAACTGAAGTATTCGAATTCGAAATACAAACTCACATCTAACGGTCGATTAACAACACAAGGTTACAGAAATATGGCATCATATGCCCTGTATTTGTGTAAACACTACACAATTATGATACGAAAGTATGGTGATAGACGAAACTAATTTGTCGAGATAGATATTTCACATAAGCACGATAAATAACATATGCAATATATTATTGCATATGTTTTTAAACATAAATATGCAAAATATGCAACATAAAAAATATATTTTTATAGCACTCTAATTTCAAAACAAATTTCTGTCTACGTCCCATTCTTTTAACTATTTTTTATAAAAATATGCATTTGCATAAACTTCCGCAGTCTATTCATCACTCTTTGATGTGTGAAAGTGCCCCTTCACGAAGGCGGTTGAAAAGTGGTGACCCATTCCGCCCTTCCCCAAAGGGGTGCCTATAGGGTGTACGGCGTGAGCGTTAGCATTTCCTGGATCAGAGGATTCCAGGGAATGCATTGAGCCCAAATTCGGGACTGTCGTTCAAAAATTGTGGATTTTAAAGGGGGTGGAAGGTTGTGAGGGGTGGGGTTTGTCTGAGACGGATTACAGGGGGTGCATTCTATAGAGGGCATCAAGGAGAGTCGCCCAAAAGGTTTTTTTGATTTTTTCAACCCCTTCCGTCACTCCTGAAACCTTCAGAAATTCTGTTTTTCTTCACCACTCCCTTCACAGGGGTAAATTAACCTCTTCACATCAAGCATCACCAATGCAACTTTGCATACACCAAGAGGACACTTCAAAACTATCTCTGACAAAGTTTCACGAAAATCGGTTGAAAACTTCCATATCTATGACGCTTTGAAGAAGTGTCCCCTTTTTGGAAGGCCAGTGTAAAAAGCTGTCTATGGTGAGTATGATTTTTTATTAGCTAATATTCGCTGTTTTGTTCACTATGCGGCGCGGCTGCAAAAATGAACTGAGAAACGGGCGTCGTAATCTCGTCAGTGAAGCTATACAAGATGCTTAGTCGGGATGTACATACTTTGCCTCTTGACTATGATGCGGTCTCGTTTCCTTTAACCTTCTGGAACGTGAAATTCTTTTGATCTTGTAACGAGAATGACAAATGACTATAATGGATGTTTTAATGTACCCCTTTCGTCACGAGATTAGTTTGTCAACAATGTACTTACCGCGAACCTCCGTTTGCAAACGGACTACAAAAGAGACCGTCTTTTGCGACACATTCTTCTGGGATTTTCCGAAAATTTCAAGCAAAAACAACTTCTGTAAGGAGAAAAGAATTGCCGGGAAGTTTTTACGTTTCAAGAATGGACAATAAGCTAATGTATTATTTTTTAATCTATGTTATTTAATCTATAAATTTAATTATACCGAACAACTATGTACGTGCTAACGTTGCCATCCCTTAATTTATTTATTTGGTTGAATGAGTAATTTTTCTGCTGGTAAATTGACTTTTTAAAAAAATGGATACTGCACTCAATGAACAAAATATATGATGTCGAGACATTAAATGTATGTAGTTAACGTTTTAAGCATCACCTGTAAGCATTTCATTTCTTCTACTTATTAAGCTGTCAATAATGTAACTTTTCGTAACTATCACCAATTACTTAGTGACTGTAATTATTTCTCAATGGTTACTGCAATCATAGTTTTTATCTAAGTAACGGAAAAAAGCATTCCCTCAACTAATGACTTACGTCATAACAGTAGCCAATGATTACGTCTACGATTTACCTATTTCAACCAATTAACTTGGTACGCACAGCGGATGGCGTAACAGAGACATATGGAATGATTTTAGATTGGTGAAAGTAATCATTTTTTTGGTTCACATAAATAAGTACAGGTAACCTCCATGATAATATGATTTCGCTTTAACAAGGTTCGAAAATTGGGAAAGATCTTAATACAACACTGCATCCTAGAACACACTTCGAGAATTAGATAAAGCGCCATATAACGTCTAATGTTTTTAAGAGCACGATTCGAAATTATGGTTTTTAAAATAACGAATTTTGTGCGAAAAGTGGAGTACAGAATTCAAGATAGTGCTGAAAAAAATTAGATGAAGATATTTTGTCAAAAAGAAAATATCTTTGGTTAATGGTGCTTAACCCAATCACTGCCAACTATGAGATGTTTCGTAGTTCAAATTAATTGCAATTACTCAAGAGATAAGTTTATAGCCTTTTGAGTCACGAAATATTGCAAAAGAAGATTGTAAATTTTCCTTTTAAAAGAACAAATTTAATACCACTTTTTATTATAAAAATAATAACCTAGATTACATATCTGTATTAAATCTTGGCGCTCAAGGCAAAACGCTTTAAGTTTGCCTGGCAGTGAATGGGTTAATAGTGATGACGAAGAAAACTTTATTTAGTCTATATTAATATGCAATACTTTTGATGAAAATTCCTTTAATAAATGTATTTCATCTAATTGTAAAAATAGAATAGTATGTTTCTCTAATTTTTGGATCCTATATCCTTTTATTGCTCTAGTTCTTTGTTTCGTATAAAACGGTGTTAATTAGCTTACCCCAGGTAGGGTAAGCTAATTGAGTATTTCTATAGAATTTCATCAGAATCACCGTCTGACATTTTCCAGTGTTTCCTTACAAGTGCAAGGCGACAGTGTTGCACGCGTCTTCGTCACAGTCTAATTAAGCATAGAATTGTTATGTTCAACACGTATCGCGTGGGTTAATCAGTGCAACCCCACCTCGCGACGACTGCATGATTGCGACTCTTCGTTTTGTTCGATTTTAATTTCACCTACACCTGACGCCACACGATTCGAAATGGGAGTTTCGTCTGAATCTAAAAGGTTCACCTGGGCCCTAGTCAACGTCGTCTAAATCAGGGTGCGGAATTCTTGAAAACTTCATCGAGTTTTACATTGCGACTTTCTCTTCCGGTCGTGTTCCACATTTCTAGACGGGGTTTCCGCGCATTCTCGAGAATCTATCTCTCTTTTCGTTGGCGAACAACGCAGAAACTATGCGTTTGTCTCGGCACGAGAATCTGTGTAGCGAGTTACGGATGCTCGAATTCCGTGTCCCGTTGTTCGACAATTACAACAGGTGTGGTAATAATACACTACTGACCATTAATTACAATACGCGGCATCTGTAACTTTTATAAAGGTAAACGGACATAATTAAGGGGGTATCCTGAATTAGGAGGTCTAAAAAAAGCGGTTTTTCGTGAATTTTTTTAGGATGGAAAAAAATAATTATTTCTATCGAACTTTTTATCCTATTTTCATACATATTTGAGTAGTCTGTACAAATTTTTTCAACAAGAAATATTCAAATTGAGTCGACTGTGACGCACATTTGTAGGGCACCTCACAATTAAAACCTCCTATCGGCGGGAAAGATGCAGCTCGTAATTTTGGTTCGACACAAAAAAAACCAAAAGAAATTTTCATTTTCATACATTTTTCTTCTATGTGAACTAAGAAAAACCCGCAAAAATGGTGAAATGTGAAATTACTGCAAGTTTGAAAAAAGAACGAGTTCTTTAGGTGAAAAAAATCACTTTAACTTGATAAAAAAGTTGTTTAAAATTTTTTTTGTATGAATCTTCTTAGTTCACATAAAAGACAAATGTATGAAAATGAAAATTTCTTTTGGTTTTTTTTGTGTCAAACCAAAATTACGACCTGCATCTTTCCCGCCGATAGGAGGTTTTAATTGTGAGGTGCCCTACAAATGTGCGTCACAGTCGACTCAATTTGAATATTTCTTGTTGGAAAGATTTGTACAGACTACTCAAATATGTATGAAAATAGGATAAAAAGTTCGATAGAATTAATTATTTTTTTCCATTCTAAACAAATTTACGAAAAACCGCTTTTTTTAGACCTCCTAATTCAGGATATCCCCTTAACGGTTGTATAAATGAGTCGAATTATTAGTGTAATTGCCAGGTTATTGGTCATCGCTCTTATTTAATATTTGATATTCGGAGTTAGAATTCGTCCATCGCATCTTATTTCTCAAAAAGAATGCGATTTTCTGGTAATCATCGATTGCGATGAAAATATTGTCACCAAAGACACCAATTTCTGGAAAAACGTAATTTTTTATAAGACTAGACGCCATAGACGATTGTATATTTTTCGAGGAGCATTTCGTTGCTGGTCATTTTCGGATTAACGAAATTCTTGTCAAGGGAATTCCTTATGCAGGCGGTCAAGGCGTCTCGCATGTCTGAAATCGTTCGAAAGTTAGCGTCGTCGTTATTCTTCTCTTTTTCCCCTCGCCAGACAAGACTGGTTCGAGCAAATTTCCATCGCTCGTGCCTCCAACGGCAAGGAGAAAGGACACACAAAAAAGCAGATATGTGAACGAACAGAAGCGAAAGGAACGCGAAGACCGATCGTTTCGGAAGGAGAGTCCCATACACATTTGTACACCTCTTTCGTTTTTCCATTCTTCCTCCTTCCTCGTCGTGAATAACGAGACACACCGGAGGGAAACCAGCTTTGAGCCTGGCGCAGCGTAAACGGGTTTGTTTACATAACTGTAATAGAGCAATTATTACGAGACCAACTCTTCTTGGCTGCACGATTCACCATTCTTTCCCCTTTGTTCCGTCAGGATCACGTTTTGCTCGTCCCCTTTACTCCTGGGTCTTGTTTTTATCTTCCATTAAGTCTCCACGGATGATATTTGGATCTCTTTGCTTTGCCAGACTAGGATATTTTACGCGCGGAGCAACGAGAAAGGATCAGTCCATGCCGGAAGCCACGCAATTTCACCGGAAATAGTTTTCGTTGCGAGCGTCTGATAGCGACGACGAGCGAGCCATGGTTCTCCTTCATTGCCTTCGCGCCCCCGGTTTGTCGTCTGTTGTCTGTGTATCCGAGATCTACGAGGCTGGGGTTTATCGCGGACATAAATCATATATTAATCCTGCTTCATACCGAGGCTGGTGTTAACGGACGCGTAATGTCCGATCGAACCGATTTCGCCAGGGTCAGGTACAGCTGCCACGCCGGCTGCTGATATCTCGAGACGCTGGCCTCTGGACGGTCGATAATTAACTGAGAATTTACATTACCTAAGTTTCATTCTCTAATGTTTGTTCACTTCTTTATTTCGATAATTAACGAGCGGAAACTAAATTTTGTTCGCAACTCAATTGTAACACGCACTTTAAATTCGACACAGCGAAAGGATTTTCGTAATGACAAACTATGTCTACATATTTATCAATAGGAAAGTATTTTGTATACATTTATATTGAAAATGTAATTTACGCTTTTATTTTTTCGATGTTTCAACCCTACTAAGCTAAGAGCAAGTTTATTATCATTTTCTCAAAAATATTCCTACAATCATTGGTAGACGGAGCAATACGATTATTTAGATTGGATGATCAGTGCTTACTTTTATAAATTTGATGGTGAAAAAATTTTCTCTAAAAGTGTTCAGGTGGCACGAACCTTAATAAGGATGAACGTCTAATCTGTTCGTTAACCATGTTAAAAGAATAATTATATTTATTTCTATTTTCCTATCCGTTAATGTCAACATATTCAAGGTGCTTAATGTTTACCATATTCGTGATCTAATTAGAACATACGGGCGTTACTGACATATACTAGCTTAGTGGTGTGGATATTTATAAAATTAGATAAAAGGCTTTTGGATATATTCTTTACAACAGTATACCAATGTGTTCACAACTATGTTTACGACAGTATTCCAGTTCTTTAGCTGCCATTAAAGCAAATCTCGTACGGATATGTAATTGGGAATTTACTAGGTGAGGACAAAAAATTTAATTACCTTGGCACTGTAACCTGGACTGAAGAAATGGGACAACTTTTGCCTGAAACATTCTTTCCTGCCTTTAAAAGTAAACGAGTTATTCAAGTGACCTGTCTTAAATGTCCCACCCTGGTGTAATTAGTATAACTGGAATTCTGGTATTCAGATATTATGTAAGCGTCTTGTTAGGTACAAGAAAGATGAGTTCGACTGTATGTAATACAGTGTAACGGTCAAGGCTACACGAGGTCATACGAAATACGTAATATCTCGGCTGTAATGGAAATGTGAAAGTGCAAGTTCACATTTAACGTGAAGAAGATGCTTATGATGCCTTTCATTCTTGATCTTGCGTGACAATGAATACCGTTGCGTCACATTGCGTTCGAACAAATGAAATTGACCTTGAAAGAGCGATCAAAAAACGAGAAGTAAACAGACACTTTGACGACCAGGCAAGAAGTGGAATATTACATAATTTTTCACGAAAACATTGAAAATACCTTTAAAAACTTCCAAAATGAAAGCTTATTAAAAATCTAAAGTTTTCGCTTTAAACGTTCTTTCAAAGAACGTCATCTGCGATGAGAGAATTTGTATTGGCCTAGAAATAAGAGATAAGAGAGATACCTTTGAAAACTTCTAAAATAAAAACTCATGCTACATTTAAAGTTTCTACCTTGAAAGTTCTACCGAAGAATATCATCCATGATAAAAGAATTTATATTGGCTTGTAAACAAGAACTAATAAAAGCATTATTTCATATAATAATTCCTTACATTCTTAAATATAATAATATTAATCTCTAATTTTGTATACGCGTTCCAAACATGGAACAAATATTATCCAACAGCCGCCGTATTCGCCAGATTTGGCACCAGACGACTTTTTTCTCTTCTCTAGATTCAAATTACCTCTCAGAGACAAGAGATTTGCGACTGTAGAACAAATTAAACAAAATGCGACGAAAGACTTGAAGCCAATCTCTTCATCGGCTTATGAAAACTGTATGGACGATTGGGTTATGTGTTGGCACATATATGTCGCTTCAGATGGATATTATTTTGAAGAAGACAAAATAAATTCACTTGAAAATTAACAAGATTCAAAATTCCGCGTACTTTCTGATCATACTGTACATTGCACAAATTTAATCAGACGTTTGAAGTACGCGTAAAATCTTCGAAACAATACAAATACAATATATAAGAATACAATAAAAATACAAACGGAATAGAAAATGGATTTTCTACGTACTTTCCTTCAACAGAAATACATTTTCTTCGTCAGATACGAAGCTTCCTAATTTCCTTAGGAAGAAAAGTAGTTGACTGCACCAGTAATCAATTGTTCAAGTACGGTTGAACCGTTGCAACCCGCTGTGTCGTTTTTAAATCTTTTCCCTCTTAATGCCTCCAGGTCTGGATTATAAGGTAGTTATTCGAGAGGTATTCAGTTTATTTTAGGGAGTTTATCGTGAGTTAAGGGGTAATACCACTCTCGAAACTGTAAAAATGGCTCAACTTTGATCATTAATTTTGAGAGTATCGCAAAAGGAATAGGATTTCTTTTCACATGGTTTATTTAAAACATATTGAAGTATAAACAAAAGTTGTTGTATTATGATTTAGTATAAAATAGTGGCGATGAAGCGAGTCTTCAAAATTGATTTTTTTTTTAACGCCTTCATAGGAGGACGGTTTTTGTCATTGTGTACATATAATATTTGGAACAAAATTCGACAATTTTTATAACATATTTACTGTTGGTTATATGTAGAAGTACGTAGGGTTTTTCTTCTTTAATGTAACCTTTCGATTTTATTAACAATTTATTATTTACTTTTTGACCAAAAAATGGGTTAGTGCGCTATGTCTACAATATTTGATTTAAAACAAAAACCCCTACGTACTTCTATAGCCAATAGTATATAGATTATAAAATTTGTTGGTTGTTTGTTCCAGATTTTATACACAATCAGAAAACCCTCCTTCCTTGAAGGCGTTTAAAAAAAAATCAATTTTGATAACTCGATCTGTCGCTGTCATTTTGTACTAAAATTATAATACAACCACTTCTTTTCGTACTTCAATATGTGTTAAATAAACTCTGTAAACAAAATTTGATTTATTTTGCGGTACTCTCAAAATTAATTATCAAAGTTAGGCCTGTTTTTCAGACTCTAGAGTGGTGTTACCCCTTAAAGCTGCTATACGCGGCCGTGCGTTGTCGTCCAGAAGGACACAGCGAATCAATTGCTGGCGTCATTTGTTGCGATAAACAGACTTGACAACATCCACGAGCGGAAAGTTGTAGTCATTGTCCTTGGACGATGTAGGTAGTCAATCAGCAATACACCTTTTGAGTCCCAAAACACAGTTGCCAAAACTTTCCTAACTGACAGTCAAGTCTCGGCGTTGATCAGTGTCCCTACGTTAACTTTCCACCACCCCATACTCATTCTGTTATTTTCTGGGGTATAGTGATGGACCCATATTTATATCTAGTTCAACGCGATTAACAAGTTTAACTGTACATACGCAATTAACTACTGGGGCAGTTAAATTCTATTTTCTATGGTGGAATCAGAAAGCTTCCCATCTGATGGAGAAAATGTATTTCTGTGGAAGGAACCTAGACGTGTAAAGATGTATAAAAGAAATCTGGTTTATTTTTTAATGACCCTTGTAATAGTTTATTTTACTTCAATACGTAGTATTCTAATATTTCATGTATCATAAATGATAGATGTATCTATATGGATAATATATCACATTCAAATGATCATTAACACAAAAAGTAACGGGTATGGAAAAATTACATGGTTCATTCCAGAGAGTAAGGGCACTCATGTCCCAGGGATATTGTTTCCCAAGTTTGAACTAAAGCCGGCGATTTGTGCGAATCCACTTTGCTTTCAACATCCATAGCGTGAGATGGGAGGGTTCGGATAATTTGTCCGTGAATGGAATTAACGCCGGCAGAAACGTTAATAACACGCGTGATTCCGAGTCACTAATTAAAAGATTTACGCGATAATGCAGCGGCCGTTAAGAGCCATCTGCTTGCGAAATAGTTTTCCAAATGCGATTCGCTTATTATACGTGGTTAATGCACGCCGGTGAACAAAAGCGCGAGTTATAATTTAACTGAAAAGCAGGCCAAGTCCTGATAAAAAGAATGGGGGAGTCTTTAAAGCCTTCGGAGCGCAATTATAACTGCACTTTGTAACGTGCTGTGCCGTTGTACTATTTATCATCTCACTTGTGGAGATTTCTGCCGCGGAATCTTTTAGAATGAACGACGATGAAAATTGCAGTAAAGGGAGGAGAAAATATATGTACCCACTTCTCTTCGTTTTCTGTTTTCTTTTCTCGATTAGTCGGTTATAAACGCATGAATTATTCCAGTGAGTTATTAGCAGGTAACAGATTCAATCGGTTCAATCGCGTTTCATATGTTTTGCGTACACTTCTCTAAATACATACGGAAACGTATAATGTTCTGCAACACATATAAATATCATACTCGTTGCTAAATGATTCTCTAAAAGATGGCACCGAATACAACTGGACTGTACTACAGCGTATGTAATAGGTCGATGCGTAATTATCTGGCGTTTTTTAAAGACAGTATTTGTGGAAAAACTGAGCATGAAAATATATTCCGAACATGTTAGAGTGATTATTATTAAACTTATTCGCCGTTTACCAAAGAACTGATGGTTTTTGGAGTCTATCCCTCTTTGACATTGATTTGTCATCCGTTTGTCTTCTTCCATAGCCACTACAAAGTCTTGGTCGTCAAAATTTGATGGTCAGCCTCTTCCTGGATTATTTTTTGGTATGTATCACCAAATTTGTAGCAAGCAAACCACTATCGATATTGACATTAAGGGGGGCACTACACGTTCTGTTTTCTATGCTAAATTTGACATGTTTCGGCTTCACATTATAACACCACTAATATGAGTGTTGCACGTTTCACGTACCAGATCATTATTTTTATTTAAAAAGTAAAAGTAATTAAATCTTGAGTGGTTTGGTCTTGATTCTTTAAACTGCAGCTCATCCCGACAGGTTGTTTCAAAGTACTTCTTATGGAATTCAAAATTAAATAATAGTAGAGATAGAGGGGATGTACAAGGTGTGGCCATGAAATAACAAGACTGGTGTGAGGAATGTGTTTTGTTGCAAATAAAGTTACATTTAACTTTTATCCCCTTCAACATACTCTCCTCCCCTATCTATGCATCGCTGCATACATGTCTTCCATTGTTCAAAACAATGCTGTAGCTCATCAATTGTTAGCCTCTTCAACAACTCTGCCGTTTTTATTTTTACATCTTCA